>NC_059192.1:99452587-99492587 GCF_020615455.1 Coregonus clupeaformis | reverse complement strand
GAATAGATAGGCTAGTCAGGCCTATTCATGTAGTATTAAGTAATGGATTTGCCTTTTCTTCATATTATGTTATAATTTGAATTCAGGCTCTTTTCTGTCATTTAGTTCAGAGTTTCCCAAACTCAAACTTGGTCCTGGGGCCCCACCTGGGTGCACATTTTTTTCCTTAGCACTACAAAGCTGATTCAATAACCAATTCATCATCAAGCTTTGATTATTGGAATCAGCTGTGCGGTGCTAGGGCAAACAAACAAAATGTGCACCCAGGACCTGTAAGGGATAGACAGTAGGCAGTAGATGGTGAAACAAGGATCTTTACTGGTGGTCCCAAAACCAGGATACAAAATAACGGACTTGTCACGATAAAATAAAGGAGGAGCAAATTGATCTCCAAAAACAGGCTGACATCAAACATACGAAATACGAACGAGAACTGAAAAAAACAAGGAAACAGGGAGAATACTTCTCAAGTACCTGTACATACGTCTCGCGATCAGACACTGATTAGTACTGTTTGGCATTGAGAAACTAGCAGAGGAAACAGAGCAAGGGAACACAGGGCTGTGAAGGCGTAAATACATAGGTGAAAAGGTAGACACAGGTGACACCAATAGGATAATGATTAGTCCAGACTGTGAGTGAGGAGTTGCCTAAGGTTGTAGGAGGATGACGCCTAGTGGGTCGCTCCGGAACTGCGACCCCCTCCTGTAACAGGACCGCGTTTGGGAATCCCTGACTTGAACAGGGAATGGATTGTCTTCTTCATGTTATGTTCTACTTTAAACGTAGGGTCCATGTCTGTCACTAAGATTACATAATGTTATTCAAATGTATGGGGACTGAATGTGCATTAGACTTGGATAATGGTGTCATCGTTACGCAACATTCTAGCCCAGACAGTGTACAAAAAAACATAGAGCCCCCTGAATGGCAAATGCACGTTCATTCAAATGTCAATATATTAGTCAGATATTGGCTACTCTATGTGAGGGTAATCTTGTTATGAGATCTCTTCACAGCATAGTGTAGGTGCCAAATCCTAAAACCTTGGCAGAGGTATAGACACTCATTCTTCCCCGATAAGAACAAGCCTCAGAAGGTACAGTGGAAACTCTTGTCTTGAAAAGCCACAGTAACTTGAATCAATTTGTATTAATCACGTTGTCTATCTTTGATCTTACTCCCTGTGATGATAAAACTTGTTTTACACTAAGTGTTACAACTCTCCAGATCCAATAATAATCTCTCCTCTGTTATTTTCTCTCCCTCTTTATCTTAGAACGCAGCTCTTCCTGTTCTCCAGAGACTAAAGTAACAGAGGACATGCAGCAATGAAGGAACCAACTCCTCTTTCCCTGATCCCATCAGGTTTAACCACACCAGGGGGTTTGACTATTATGACTCCTGGTGCTGGGTGTGGCCCACCTGTCTGCCAGTCTACCTGGGAACAGAGGTGCTCAACTGCCTCCTGGGCCTGGTCACCAACACCTGGTACCTGCGGCTGGTGGCTGGCGGCCCTTCGTTCCAGGTGAACCAGGAGATCTTCACCATCAACTAGTCTGTCAAGGAGCTTCTATACTGCCTCTTCTCACCTCTATTTGTCACCAACGTCCTGTTCATCAAAAGTTTGACCCTTCATTCTGCCAGGGTTTTTTGGATTGGTCGAGGTTGGACGGCCCTTGTTCCAGAGCTGCATCTGAGTGGAGCGCTTCCTGGCGGTGGTCCAACCTTTGGCATGTGTGATCGTGGCATGGTTGCTGACACTCTGCCTCCTTGTGTCAATGGGGGTTACCTGAGGAGCCATCTGATTCAACGCCGGTATCTTCGCAGAGGTTCTGGTCAAAGATGTGTTCTGCAGTGTCTTCATACTGAGGGTTCTGAGCAGGTCCGGTCCAGGGAATGGACGGAAGGAGAGAAAGGGTGTAAAAGAGGAGGGAGGGAACCTGATGAAGAGAAGAGCCTCCCGCATCTTACAGCTCTTCCTGCTGACCTTGATGCTGAACTACTCTCCTACGATCATCAGGGCAATCCTTCAGGATCATATTTCTTTGAGATCATTTAGGTGTATTCTGACCCCCATTACTTTCTCCTTCAGCATGCTGGGTAGCTTTACTCAACCCCTCCTCTACCTCCACAGGGCTGGCAAACTGCCCTGCATCGGGGGTTAAAGAGAAGGATAACTCCACTGTAGGAAAATTACTGTTTTGAATTTCTCAGGTTATCATTCTGTTCCATTCCTTTTAATCATATTGTTGGGGTAGGGGTTGATTGGTTTGAAAAACCAATTTTATTTGAACTTTGAACTCATCATGAGGTGACGCAGTTGCGTGCGAGTCTGCGTAACCACATTAAAAACCCACATATGCAGTCAGAGCGGGCCATAGCCTTTTGGGGGGCCTAATTATAACCTTGTGAGTAAAACATTTTACCGGCCTCCATCTTGACAGCAGAGAGAAAAAAGTTTGAGGTAATTTCCTGCAATTCTACGTATTTTGCCATGGGGCGTAGAGAGCATTTTACAGTTTTAAATTCTACTTGTCTATTCTAGTATTCTAACTCTCAACCTTAAGTTGAGATCCCAACTTAAGATCCGACCCCGCGGGCAGCCAGTTGCCCATCCCTGATCTAAGTGAAATTAGGGAGATACATTGTGAGATTTTACTATCACCTCATGATGAGAATTACAACCTTTTCCTGACTGTTTTGCTTGGTTTGACTAAATCTATACCCATACTTTTACTTACAAAAATCTTATTTTAACTTGTATTACATACTCTATAGCAGTTACTTCTCTACTATTGAGTGATGTTCTATTTTCAAATCTATTGCTGTATGTTTAAAAAAAAAGTGTGGAATAAAGCAAATCTGATGGATTCAACAGTTCAGGTCCCTGTCTGTCACTAACAGTTGCAGGATGTTATTAAATATATGACCCCCTTCAGTAATAAATGCACCTGTCTTGGCTAATTGTATCACCATTACGAAACATGCAAACCCAGACAGGGCCACTGGAAAAACCCATTAGCTTCCATAAACATTGGGACATGCCTGATGTTTTCCAATGGCTATTTGCATGACAGCCAACATTGCATTTTACAGTGGGGAAAAAAGTATTTAGTCAGCCACCAATTGTGCAAGTTCTCCCACTTAAAAAGATGAGAGAGGCCTGTAATTTTCATCATAGGTACACGTCAACTCTGACAGACAAATTGAGAAATAAATTTCCAGAAAATCACATTGTAGGATTTTTTATGAATTTATTTGCAAATTATGGTGGAAAATAAGTATTTGGTCACCTACAAACAAGCATGATTTCTGGCTCTCACAGACCTGTAACTTCTTCTTTAAGAGGCCCCTCTGTCCTCCACTCATTACCTGTATTAATGGCACCTGTTTGAACTTGTTATCAGTATAAAAGACACCTGTCCACAACCTCAAACAGTCACACTCCAAACTCCACTATGGCCAAGACCAAAGAGCTGTCAAAGGATACCAGAAACAAAATTGTAGACCTGCACCAGGCTGGGAAGACTGAATCTGCAATAGGTAAGCAGCTTGGTTTGAAGAAATCAACTGTGGGAGCAATTATTAGGAAATGGAAGACATACAAGACCACTGATAATCTTCCTCGATCTGGGGCTCCACGCAAGATCTCACCCCGTGGGGTCAAAATGATCACAAGAACGGTGAGCAAAAATCCCAGAACCACACGGGGGGACCTATTTATTTATTTATTTATTTTATTTTTTTGGTCATTTAGCAGACGCTCTTATCCAGAGCGACTTACAGGAGCAATTAGGGTTAAGTGCCTTGCTCAAGGGCACATCGACAGATTTTTTCACCTAGTCGGCTCGGGGATTAGAACCAGCGACCTTTCGGTTACTGGCACAACGCTCTTACCCACTAAGCTACCTGCCGCCCAGCTACCTGCCGCCCCGGACCTAGTGAATGACCTGCAGAGAGCTGGGACCAAAGTAACAAAGCCTACCATCAGTAACACACTACGCCGCCAGGGACTCAAATCCTGCAGTGCCAGACGTGTCCCCCTGCTTAAGCCAGTACATGTCCAGGCCCATCTGAAGTTTGCTAGAGTGGATTTGGATGATCCAGAAGAGGATTGGGAAAATGTCATATGGTCAGATGAAACCAAAATATAACTTTTTGGTAAAAACTCAACTCGTCGTGTTTGGAGGACAAAGAATGATGAGTTGCATCCAAAGAACACCATACCTACTGTGAAGCATGGGGGTGGAAACATCATGCTTTGGGGCTGTTTTTCTGCAAAGGGACCAGGACGACTGATCCGTGTAAAGGAAAGAATGAATGTGGCCATGTATTGTGAGATTTTGAGTGAAAACCTCCTTCCATCAGCAAGGGCATTGAAGATGAAACGTGGCTGGGTCTTTCAGCATGACAATGATCCCAAACACACCGCCCGGGCAACGAAGGAGTGGCTTCGTAAGAAGCATTTCAAGGTCCTGGAGTGGCCTAGCCAGTCTCCAGATCTCAACCCCATAGAAAATCTTTGGAGGGAGTTGAAAGTCTGTGTTGCCCAGCGACAGCCCCAAAACATCACTGCTCTAGAGGAGATCTGCATGGAGGAATGGGCCAAAATACCAGCAACAGTGTGTGAAAACCTTGTGAAGACTTACAGAAAACGTTTGACCTGTGTCATTGCCAACAAAGGGTATATAACAAAGTATTGAGAAACTTTTGTTATTGACCAAATACTTATTTTCCACCATAATTTGCAAATAAATTCATTAATTCATTCTAATTTTGTCTGTCATAGTTGACGTGTACCTTTGATGAAAATTACAGGCCTCTCTCATCTTTTTAAGTGGGAGAACTTGCACAATTGGTGGCTGACTAAATACTTTTTTTCCGCACTGTATCTGTTGTAACTGCCTGTTTAGGAGATAGGCCTATTTCTGGAGTTGATTCTGATCTTTAATATTGTTGTGTTTTAAAAGAAAACTACACACAGAGACTGACACACGAATAACATGTAGGTGTATTTGGGATCCTTGGAACTGTGGTTATCAGTATTATAAACCTTATGTTTGTCTCTCAATCTACTGGCAACTCCTCATGCATGTATACAAACCATGACTGAATGATAAGCTACTACTTACTATAACATAGTAACATACTATTAAAACTAACTACACATTTCACAGCTGTTTTGTTTTTATTCAGTAGAGGAGTATTACAAACATTTGACTAAACTGTCGGACCATTTGCATAAGTTCTCTCATGCACTGATAAGTGTGTTCCCTGGTGAGTTCCCTGGGTGAGGCTTTAGTAATTATGAAAATCAGGGATCACATTTACTGAACATCTTCACAATCTCTACGAGAGCCACACTGCTCCTTTCTCAAGGTGAGATGTGCTATGTTACATTCATAATTACCTTGTGTTTTGGAAGAGGGCTATTATTGTTTGTTCTTAAGTAAACTTTGCTCAATGCTGATACACTACATCACCAAAAGTATGTGAACACCCCTTCAAATTAGTGGATTTGGCTATTTCAGCCACACCCATTGCTGACAGGTGCATAAAATCGAGCATACAGCCATGCAATCTCCATAGACAAACATTGGCAGCAGAATGGCCTTACTGAAGAGCTCAGGGACTTTCAACGTTGCACCGTCATAGGATGCCACCTTTCCAACAAGTCAGTTTGTCAAATTCCTTCCCTGCTAGAGCTGCCCCGGTCAACTGTAAGTGCTGTTATTGTGAAGTGGAAATGTCTAGGAGCAACAACGGCTCAGCCGTGAATTGATAGACCACACAAGCTCACAGAACGGGACCGCCGAGTGCTGAAGCTCGTAAAAATCGTATGTCCTCTGTTGCAACACTCACTACCAAGTTCTAAACTGCCCTTGGAAGCAACGTCAGCACAATAACTTTTCGTCGGGAGCTTCGTGAAATGGGTTTCCATGGACGAGCAGCCACACACAAGCCTAAGATCACCATGCCCAATGCCAAGCGTTGGCTGTAGTGGTGTAAAGCTCGCTGCCATTGGACACTGGAGCAGTGGAAACGCGTTCTCTGGAGTGATGAATCAGGCTCCACCATTTGGCAGTAAGACGGACTAATCTGGGTTTGGTGGATGCCAGGAGAACACTACATGCCCTAATGAATAGTGCCAACTGTAAAGTTTGGTGGAGGAGGAATAATGGTCTGGGGCTATTTTTCATGGTTCGGGCTAGGCCCCTTAGTTCCAGTGAAGGTAAATCTTAATGCTACAGCATACAATAACATTCTAGAAGATTATGTGCTTCCAATGTTGTGGCAACAGTTTGTGGAAGGCTCTTTCCTGTTTCAGCATGACAATTCTCCCGTGCACAAAGTGAGATCCATACAAAAATGGTTTGTCGAGATCGGTGTGGAAGAACTTGACTGGCCTGGACAGAGCCCTGACCTCAACCTGATCGAACACCTTTGGGATGAATTGGAACGCCGACTGCGAGCCAGGCCTAATCACCCAACATCAGTACCTGACCTCACTAATGCTCTTGTGGCTGAATGGAAACAAGTCCCCGCAGCAATGTTACAGCATCTAGTGGAAAGCCTTCCCAGAAGGGTAGAGGCTGTTATAGCAGCAAAGGGGGAACCAACTCCATATTAATGCCCATGATTTTGGAATGTTTGGTAATGTAGTGTAAATGTTTCTGTATTTTATATTACGTGAATGTGATCTTGTGATCTTGTTACTGTTTTTGATTGATTTCCTTCAATCATTTGTGTTTTTGCTCTAGACTGTGTCTGGATATCAAAATACCAGTTGGTATTGGATGGGTGTATTTCAAGGTTACATTGGGGGGGCATCTTCCTCTTTCTCTCTTAGTTTGTGCACCCATCTTTTTCCACAGTCACAGTGTCGTCAAAGAGTGCGCATGACTTTCAGAAACTCCACCTCCCTCAAAACTTAACCATATACAATCCATGCACCGACATCTCAGTGACCACCTACACTACAACATACCTGGTTAACTTCCTGATGGGTTTTCCAGCCAATGGCTGGGTCCTCTGGCTGATGGTGTCCGGGTCCGAGTCCGGTTTCCTGACAGAGAAGACTGAGGTGTTTGAGCTCAGCCTGGTTCTGAATGACCTGCCTCATCTCTCTTGTGGTCGTGCTTGGCATTCCCCTCTTCAGACAGCTCACAGAGTACATCTCAATGTTCTTCTTAGGTCTCCTCTTCCTTGGTCGACCGCTGTTCCAGTGCTGCGTCTGTGTGGAGCGCTGCCTGGCGGTAGTCCACCCGATCACGTTCAGAAAGTACAGGCCACTGCGCTACAGGGTGACTATAGTGACTCTAGTGTGGCTGGTGGCCATCGAGAACTGTTTCTGTAGTTAGTACCTGTGTATATCTACTGCCCTGTTTTCAGCACCTTGTAATTCACTATGTTTACAGTCAACTCCTTCTGCTGCCTGTCCATACTCAGGGTTCTGATACGGTCCTGGGGATGGAGGGAGGGAGGGAGGGAGGGAGGGAGGGAGGGAGGGAGGGAGGGTGGGAGAGAGGAGGGGGAGAGAAGGAGAAGGAAGAGGTAAACCTAACGAAGAAGAGAGCCTTCAACACCATTTTGATCATCCAGGTGGTGATGGGTAATCTTCTTATCATAACATTGCCTTTTCTGTTCACAAGTTTATTTTTCTTCTCTGTTCACATGTTTCCGTCAATGTCTTCTGCATCACTTACTTAATTACCATTGTTGTCAAGGTGATCGGTGGGTTTGTGCAGCCTCCCAAACTTTTTCACTCAGGCCCCCCAATCCAGCTCCCCATCCAACCTGACAGATATTGAGAGGATCTGCAGAGAAGAATGGGAGAAACTCCCCAAATACAGGTGTGCCATGCTTGTAGAGTCATACCCCATAAGACTCGAGGCTGTAATCGCTGCCAAAGGTGACAGGTTTCCTCCAGACGTGACGCTTGGCATTCAGGCCAAAGAGTTCAATCTTGGTTTCATTAGATCAGAGAATCATGTTTCTCATGGTCTGAGAGTCCTTTAGGTGCCTTTTGGCAAACTCCAAGCAGGCTGTCATGTGCCTTTTAATGAGGAGTGGCTTCTGTCTGGCCACTACAATAAAGGGCTGATTGGTGGAGTGCTGCATAGGTGGTTGTCCTTCTGGAAGGTTCCATTCATTATACCAAATGGTACTGGCGATCTTCAGATGAGTCTTGTGGGGCCTGTGGGCGTCCTAGAGCAAAACAACCGACATGTACATGTTTGTGAGAGTCTCATCATACTAATGCCCAAACGGTTCGGATGCTACAGACAGAAGTTGGCAGATTGGCTGTACCGACATCAGATGACTTCAGATTAGTCCCAAGATGCTGGTAGAAAATACAATGAGTTACAGGTCATGGAGCAAAACATGTGACTTTTTATGCCAAACCCTTCGGACGCAACAGACCATTTTGTGAGAAGGACGTTTTTCGGGATGTCTCATGGTTTGACAAACATCGCTCTAGCTCTGTGACCTTTCACCGCAGATGCGAAAGTGCGACATAGTGGGAAGGTGGATTGAGACACACCCATTGCTAAGAAAAAAAACAGATATCTCTAGTTTAAATTGATGTATTTTTAAGCAAACTTTTTATTATGCTCATTTGATTTCCGCGGGGGCTCGGACATCGACCTTAGGGGGCTCGTAAGTGGTGGCTTATCATTCAGTCATGATACATGAAATAAAATTCATATGTAACACTTTAAACTGGTCGGAATTGGCCAATTGCAATGTTTCAAACAGAATATGAAAGCAAATGCATAACCATGATAGCAATTGAAAGGCAACACTTTGGAGATTATGAGGAAATTATCAGACTAAAGGTGAGGACACAACAGTTCACCTGACACAATGCTGAATCCAAACGATACACTGTTGATTTTATGTGCATTTTACATTTACTGTACTATTTTGTCAAAATCTGAAAGTAGGTGGAACATAAGGCAAAAAAAAAAAAGACAAAGGTTTGAGTAAGAGGTCTCCTTTGGCCACAGAGTGGACACCTGAGGAGACTGGTGGGAGGAGCTATAGGAGGACAGGGTCATTGTAATGGCTGGAATGGAATTAATGGAATGGTCTCAAACACATGGAAACAACGTGTTTGACTCCGTTCCATTGATTCCATTCCAGACATTACAATGAGCCTGTTATCCTATTGCTCCTCCCACCAGTCTCCTCAGGTGCTCAAAGTTACTAAATCATGTATGACTCAAGGAAAGAGTCTTCAACTATTAGGTGCTTTTTATTTAGCTCTCCTGGCTGTACCGATGAGGAACTGAAGCAAGCTAAGAGCACAGTCCTGCATCCCCACTATCATACAATTACTGTTGTTGTTGAGGCAATTTAGGTGCTTATCATTGAACTGTTAGATTCTAGCTTGAAATGTACTTATTCATGTTACCGTACTACAACTCATTAATTACTTTACATATATAAGGAATGTATATGTTGGGGTCAATGAAGGGTAGATGGGAACTAGGAATATGGAAAGTTACTGAGAGTAGAAACTTCATACTCTGTTCCATGTTCGTAAGGAGGAGGCGAAGGGCAGTTGTTAGTCTCTGATAAGGCAGGCCGGCTGCGGAACTAGGGAGGAGCGAGGTCAAGTCAACAGATGAAGTGAGAAGAAGTCTCTGGGAGGGGGGCCAGAGGGGCCCACCACAACGACCCTCCTACTACAGTCCTCTCTAACACACATACACTTCCACGCCCACGAAGGTTCTAGCATCAGGCCGGGCCATGACCACAACAGCGAGAGGAACCAGTTAAGCTCCTGCCTAGCAACAGAGATGTATTGGCTGTCTAGATGTGTAAGGAGGTGACCCCGCCTATTAGAAGGTTATAAATATGCAGTACCAGTCAAAGGTTTGGACACACCTACTCATTCTGGATGTGATTGTGTAATCATACCGTGTCTTTGCAGCTGTATGACCCAGCGGGTGAATAAACTTGGTTTGAGCTTTTTTCTAGTTGTCCGTTTGAGTCTGTTCAGAACCTAACAGAACCAATCTGTAATGTTCAACCTGTATACAGTGTCACATATACAAACATATACAAACATATAAACGCCACATAAAAAGTGTTCGCCCATGGGTTTGTCTGGGTCTGACTGGTTCTGGGCATCACAAGGAACCAACCTATAAAGGTACTCTCATCCAATACCTTGAATAAACTTGCTAGCTCCTGCTAGATCTACACTTCATAACCTAAAATCTGAACAGAAAAGTTGCTCTGCCCCATAAATAACCTAAACACAGCCTATACTATTTTGATTTTGCTGGATAGAACCTCGCTGGACTATCTACACTGAACACTTGGAAAAAATACATCTATAAGGTTGTCTTACTGTCGAGAGAATCCATGAAATATGAGAGATGGAATGTTTTGGGATAGTCCACAAGGCATGTTCACAGGAAGTTCATATTCTGCTGTTATGGGAGTGGATGTAAATGAGATGTTAGCTAAATCTGTTGCAACGCATCACTTCTCACATCTCAGACTTTTATATTGTCGTACATTGTCCCTGTTCAAAAAAACATAATAGATTAAAAACATAGACTGAACAAAAATATAAATGCAACATGTAAAGTGTTGGTCCCCATGTTTCATGAGCTGAAATAAAAGATCCCAGAAATGTTCCATACGCACAAAAGCTTATTTTGCTCAAATTTTGTGCACAAATTTGTTTACATCCCTGTTAGTGAGCATTTCTCCTTTGCCAAGTAAATCCATCCACCTGACAGGTATGACATATCAAGAAGCTGATTAAACAGCATGATCATCACCTTGTGCTGGGGCCAATAAAAGGTCACTCTAAAATGTGGAGTTTTGTCACACAACACAATGCCACAGATTTTCTAGTTTTGAGGGAGCGTGCAATTGGCATGCTGACTGAATGAATGTCCACCAGAGCTGTTGCCAAAAAAGTTCATGTTCATTTCTCTACCATAAGCTGCCTCCAATGTCGTTTTAGAGAATTTGGCAGTACATCCAAACGGCCTCACAACCGCAGACCACGTGTAACCACGCCAGCCCAGGACCTCCACATTTGACTTCTTCACCTTCGGGATTGTCTGAGGAGGGGGAGTGGGGGGGTGCTTAGGAGTATTTCTGTCTGTGATAAAGCCCTTTTGTGGGGAAAAACTCATTCTGATTGGCTGGGCCTGGCTCCCCAGTGGGTGGGCCTGGCTCCCCAGTGGGTGGGCCTGGCTCCCCAGTGGGTGGACCTATGCCCTCCCAGGCCCACCCATGGCTGCGCCCCTGCCCAGACATGTGAAATCCACAGATTAGGGCCTAATGAGTGTATTTAATTTGACTGATTTCCTTCTATTAACAGTAACTCAGCAAAATCGTTGAAATTGCTGCATGTTGAGTTTATATTTTTGTTCAGTATACTTGCATAAGGAGTTGCCAGTAGATAGATAGATAGAGAGACAAGCATGAGGTTTGACATTCTGACAACCACATCCTTTAGTCCCAAGGATCCCAAAACACAAACATGTTGAGTCAAAACAAGTTTCTTTTTTGTCTCTGTGTGTATGTAGTTTTATAAAAAAAAAACTAAAATATTGAAGAGTAGAATGAACTCCAGAATTAGGCCTTACTCCTACAAAGGCAGTTACAACAGATAAAGGACAGTGATGGCTGTCATGCAAATAGTCAATGAAAACAACAGTCAGGTCCTGATGTTCATGAAGGCTAATGTTTTTATTCTAGTGCCCTGTCTGGGTTTGCATGTTTCTTCATATTCATACAATTAGCCAAGACAGGTGCATTCATCACTGAAGGGGGATACATATTTGATGACATGCTGTAATCATAAGTGACAGACAGACCAGGAACTGAACTGTTGAATCAATCAGATTAGCTTTATTCCACAATTATTTTAAAACATACATCAATACATTTCAATAAAGGACATCACTCAGAAGTAGAAAAGTGATTGTTTTTACAGTATGAAATACAAGTAAAAGTTAATATTATAGTGTATATTATGTATGTATGTATGTATATACTCTGAGTGTACAAAACATAAGGAACTCCTTTATAATATTGCATCCCCTTTTGCCCTCAGAACAGCCTTAATTTGTTGCGGCATGGACTGTACAAGGTGTCAAAGGGGATCCACAGGGATGCTGGCCCATGTTGACTCCAATGCTTCCCACAGTTGTGTCAAGTTGACTGAATGTCCTTTGGGTGGTGGACCATTCTTGATACACGCGGGGAAACTGTTGAGTGTGAACAACCCAGCTGCCTTGCAGTTCTTGACACACTCAAACGGGTGCGCCTGCCATCTACTACAATACCCCGTTCAAAAGCACTTAAATATTTTGTCTTTCCCACACATACACAATCCATGTCTCAATTGTCTCAAGGCTTAGAAAAACTCCCCTCTTAGTTCAACTGCCCTACCCTATCAGAACCCAAAATAAGAGCTTGGTTAACTTCTTTGTTTGTAAAAAAACATAAATTTAAAACAACCACTGTATAGCCTCAAAACATGGTTAAAACGATCATTTGGATATCATTGATGGTCAGTCCTTGCGTCCATACAGTGAGGGAAAAAAGTATTTGATCCCCTGCTGATTTTGTACGTTTGCCCACTGACAAAGACATGATCAGTCTATAATTTGAATGGTAGGTTTATTTGAACAATGAGAGACAGAATAACAAACAAAAAATCCAGAAAATAACGCATGTCAAAAATGTTATAAATTGATTTGCATTTTAATGAGGGAAAGTATTTGACCCCTCTGCAAAACATGACTTAGTACTTGGTGGCAAAACCCTTGTTGGCAATCACAGAGGTCAGACGTTTCTTGTAGTTGGCCACCAGGTTTGCACACATCTCAGGAGGGATTTTGTCACACTCCTCTTTGCAGATCTTCTCCAAGTCATTAAGGTTTCGAGGCTGACGTTTGGCAACTCGAATCTTCAGCTCCCTCCACAGATTTTCTATGGGATTAAGGTCTGGAGACCGGCTAGGCCACTCCAGGACCTTAATGTGCTTCTTCTTGAGCCACTCCTTTGTTGCCTTGGCCGTGTGTTTCGGGTCATTGTCATGCTGGAATACCCATCCACGACCCATTTTCAATGCCCTGGCTGAGGGAAGGAGGTTCTCACCCAAGATTTGACGGTACATGGCCCCGTCCGTCGTCCCTTTGATGCAGTGAAGTTGTCCTGTCCCCTTAGCAGAAAAACACCCCCAAATCATAATGTTTCCACCTCCATGTTTGACGGTGGGGATGGTGTTCTTGGGGTCATAGGCAGCATTCCTCCTCCTCCAAACACGGCGAGTTGAGTTGATGCCAAAGAGCTTGATTTTGGTCTCATCTGACCACAACACTTTCACCCAGTTCTCCTCTGAATCATTCAGATGTTCATTGGCAAACTTCAGACGGGCCTGTATATGTGCTTTCTTGAGCTGGGGGACCTTGCGGGCGCTGCAGGATTTCAGTCCTTCACGGTGTAGTGTGTTACCAATTGTTTTCTTGGTGACTATGGTCCCAGCTGCCTTGAGATCATTGACAAGATCCTCCCGTGTAGTTCTGGGCTGATTCCTCACCGTTCTCATGATCATTGCAACTCCACGAGGTGAGATCTTGCATGGAGCCCCAGGCCGAGGGAGATTGACAGTTAATTTTTTGTTTCTTCCATTTGTAAATAATCGCACCAACTGTTGTCACCTTCTCAACAAGCTGCTTGGCGATGGTCTTGTAGCCCATTCCAGCCTTGTGTAGGTCTACAATCTTGTCTCTGACATCCTTGGAGAGCTCTTTGGTCTTGGCCATGGTGGAGAGTTCGGAATCTGATTGATTGATTGCTTCTGTGGACAGGTGTCTTTTATACAGGTAACAAGCTGAGATTAGGAGCACTCCCTTTAAGAGTGTGCTCCTAATCTCAGCTCGTTACCTGTATTAAAGACACCTGGGAGCCAGAAATCTTTCTGATTGAGAGGGGGTGAAATACTTATTTCCCTCATTAAAATGCAAATCAATTTATAACATTTTTGACATGCATTTTTCTGGATTTTGTTGTTGTTATTCTGTCTCTCACTGTTCAAATAAACCTACCATTAAAATTATAGACTGATCGTTTCTTTGTCAGTGGGCGAACGTACAAAATCAGCAGGGGATCAAATAATTTTTTCCCTCAATGTAGCTCTGTCTATGAATTTGAGAGTCTCTCCAACCCTATTCCTCTGCTTTTTACCAAAACAGTGGTGGGGAATCCGCTTTGTTATTGTTTGTTTTGCAGATTGCCCCTTTAACAACAACTCTAATGCTATTGTGCTTTATCTCACAAAATCATATTGCTTCATGCCACCAAAAGCTACCAAATTAAAACAATCCAAATTATTTATCAATTAAAACATGACACAAATTCTACTAGGCCTTTGCCTCGTCAACATATGTTTAAACTACAGCTGCAGGCAGTAAGAAGTTAAGCTGCACTGCGGTATTAAGACATTTATTCTGTACTTTTAGTGGCTGTTACTGTAATTCTAACATGTCTATAACGCTAAATAAGTGATGCAGCTTTAGTTAACAACAACTCTAATGCTAACGTGATGTATCTCACCAAATGCTATTGCTACTTGCCACAAAATTAACTATTTATAAATATATATATATTTGCCCTCGTAATAGGGTCAGAGGCAGAGAATCCAAATGGAGAGAGGGGAGCCTGCCAGGCAGAGACAGCAAGGGCGGTCCGTCGCTCCAGTGCCTTGCCGTTTACCTTCCCACCCCTGGGCCAGACTACACTCAATCATAGGACCTACAGAAGAGATGAGTCTTTAGTAAAGACTTGAGACCGAGTCTGCTTCTCTCACATGGATAGGCAGACCATTCCATATACATTTAGCTCTATAGGAGAAAGCCCTGCCTCCAGCTGTTTGCTTAGAAATTCTAGGAATGTACGGCAGGACCAAATCGGAGAGACAGGTAGGAGCAAGCCCATGTAATGCTTTGTAGGTTAGCAGTAAAACCTTGAAATCAGCCCTAGCCTTAACAGGAAGCCAGAGGCTAGCACTGGAGTCACATTTGTTGGTTCAAGTCAAGATTCTAGCAGCCGTGTTTAGCACTAACTGACGTTTATTTACTGCTTTATCCGGGTAGCCGGAGAGTAGAGCATTGTAGTAGTCTAATCTAGATGTGACAAAAGCATGAATTAGCTTTTCTGCATCATTTTTGGACAAAAGGTTTACGATTTTTGCAATGTTTTGAAGATGGAAAAAAGCTGTCCTTGAAATATTCTCAATATATTCGTCAAAAGAGTGATCAGGGTCCAGAGTAATGCCGTGGTCCTTCACAGTTTTATTTGAGACGACTGTAAAACCATCAAGATTAATTGATCCAACAGCAGATCTCTTTGTTTCTTGGGACCTAGAACTACCATCTCTGTTTTGTCCGAGTTTAAAAGTAAAACATTTGCCGCCATCCACTTCCTTATATCTGAAAAACAGGCTTCCAGGGTAGACAATTTTGGGGCTTCACCAAGTTTCATCTAAATGTACAGCTGTGTGTCATCCGCACAGCAGTGAAAGTTGACATTGTGTTTCCAAATGACATTCCCCAAGAGGTAGAATATATAGTGAAAACAATGGTGGTCCTAAAACGGAACCTTGAGGTACAATTGATTTGTCAGAGGACAAACCATCCACAGAGACTAACTGATATTATTTAGACAGATAAGATCTAAACCAGGCAAGAACTTGTCCGTGTAGACCAATTAGGGTTTTCAATCTCTCCAAAAGATTGTGGTGATCGATAGTGTAAAAAGCAGCACTAAGGTCTAGGAGCACGAGTACAGATGCAGAGCCTTGGTCTGATGCTATTAAAAGGTAATTTACAACCTTCACGAGTGCAGTCTCAGTACTATGGTCTAAAACCAGACGGAAGCGTTTCGTATACATTATTTGTCTTCAGGAAGGCACTGAGTTGCTGAGCAACAGCTTTTTATAAAATGTTGGAATGGGAGATTCGGTATAAGCTGATCGTTTTCCGGGTCAGGGTTTGGCTTTTCAAGAGAGGCTTTATTACTGCCACTTTTAGTGAGTTTGGTACACATCCGGTGGATAGGGAGACATGTATTATGTTCAACATAGGAGGGCCAAGCATGTTTACTGTATAGCCATTATATCCAATTTAGGCGCTTATCATTGAACCAATCTCCAATTTTCAACCTGTATACAGGGCTATATATACTGAACAAAAATATAAACGCAACATCTAAGCAACATGTTGGTCCCATTTTTCATGAGCTGAAATAAAAGATCCCAGAAATGTTCCATAATCACAAAACACTTATTTCTCTAAAATGTTGTGCGCAAAATTGTTTACATCTCTATTAGTGAGCATTTCTCCTTTGCCAAGATAATCCATCCACCTGATGGGTGTGGCATATCAATAAGCTGATTAAACAGCTTGATCATTACACAGGTGCACCTTGTGCTGGGGACAAAAAAAGGCCACTATAAAATGTGCAGTTTTGTCACACAATACAATGGCACAGATGTCTCAAGTTATGAGGGAGCATGCAATTGGCATGCTGACTGCAGGAATGTCCGCCAGAGCTGTTGCCAGATAATTTAATGTTCATTTCTCTACCATAAGCCACGTCCAACATTGTTTTAGAGAATGTGTCAGTACATCCAACCGGCCTCACAACCGCACACCAGATTTAACCAAGCCAGCCAAGGACCTCCACATCTGGCTTCTTCACCTGCGGGATTGTCTGAGGTCGGGGAGGGTGGGTGGGTGCTGAAGAGTATTTTTGTCTTTAATAAAGTCCTTTAGTGGGGAAAAACTCATTCTGATTGGCTGGGCCTGGCTCCCAAGTGGGTGGGCCTATGGCCTCCCAGGCCCACCCATGGCTGTGCCCCTGCCCAGTCATGTGAAAAACCTAGATTAAGCTCTAATGAATGTATTTAAATTGACTGATTTCCTTTTTTGAACTGTAACTCAGTTAAATCTTTGAAATTGTTGCATGTTGAGTTTATATTTTTGTTTAGTATACTTGCATAAGGTGTTGCCAGTAGATAGAGAGATAGAGAGACAAGCATGAGGTTTGACATTCTGACAACCACATCCTTTAGTCCCAAGGATCCCAAAAACACTAACATGTTGAGTAAAATCTGTTTTCTTTGTGTGTCAGTGTCTGTGTGTAGTTTTCTTTTAAAACACAAACATATTGAAGATCAGAATCAACTCCAGATTTAGGCCTTACTCCTACAGAGGCAGTTACAACAGCTAAAAGACAATGATGTCTGTCATGCAAATAGCTAATGGCTCCTGTCTGGGTTTGCATGTTTTAAAATGGTGATACAATTAGCCAAGACATGTGCATTCATCACTGAAGGGGGATACATATTTCATGACATGCTGTAGTCATAAGTGACAGAAAGACAGGGACCTGATCTGTTGAATCAATCAGATAATGCTAAATGAATAGGCCCAATCCCCTATCTAGCCACCCCGTCTTAATTCTAATTGTATAACTAATATAACAAACCAACATTCACCAACAAGTGATGGAGCTTCAGTTAAAGGGGCCATCTTCTTTTGCTACAACCATTTTTGGACTTTGAAATTAATGACATACACCAATTGATTCTTGAAGAATATTATTTATAAATGCCTCATGAGCTTAGTTCAACTGTCATACCACATCAGAAACCAAAATAAGAGCTTATTTAACTTTGTTTGTAAAAAAGTAAATGTAAACAAGGACTGTATAGCCTCAAATCGTGGTTAAAACTACATTTTGATATCATGGATGGTCAATCCATGCATCCATAGCTCTGTCTATGAATTGAGAGTTTCTCCAACCCCATCCCTCTGTTTTTATCATGTGTGGTTTGCTTATATGACATGAAAGTGGTATTTATTATAATCCTCAACATCTCATCTTTCAGAGCACATTGAGTCCTCGTGATTTACAGCGATCCCTTCTCAGACCAAAACAAACGTGCAAAGTTGGCCCAATTAGTGGGAGAGATGGGGGAATCTTGTTATTGCACTTCTTGCTTACATTTAGAAAGTCTTGTCAGTTGAATCCTGTACAGGAAATCAGAGACCATGAGCCTGTCCTGAGCTCTGACCTCATCTATAGCGTGTTTACTGTAGAGCCACTGCATCCAATTTAGGCGCTTATCATTGAACCCATCTGCAATTTTCAACCCGTATACATGTTGTGAGTGTAAAGGGCTAAATACATGCATAAGGTGTTGCCAGTAGATAGAGACATGCATAAGGTTTGACATTCTGACAACCACATCCTTTAGGGTTCAAGGATACTAAAAACACTAACATGTTGAGTCAAAACAAACAAAACAAAAAATCAGTCTGTGTGTGTGGTTTTCTTTTAAAACACAATAATATTGAAGATCAAAATCAACTCCAGAATTAGGCCTATATCCTAAACAGAGGCAGTTACATCAGATAGAAGACAACATTTGCTGCTATTCAAGTAGGCAATGAAAACATCAGGCAGGTCCCAATGTTCATGGAAGATAATGTTTTTTTCCAGCGGCCCTGTCTGGTTTGCATGTTTAGTAATGGTAATACAATTAGCCAAGACATGCGTTCATCACTGAAGGGGGATACATATTTGATGACACGCTGTAATCATACGTGACAGACAGACAGGGACCTAAACTGTTAAATCCATCAGATTTGCTTTATTTCACACTTCTTTCAAAACATACAATACATTTCAATATATAACATCACTCAAAATTAGAGAAGAAACTGCTTTACAGGATGTAATACAAGTAAAAATATGATTTTGTAAAGTTACAATTTTAGTATATATTTTTGGGGGTAATATTTTGTCAAGCCAAGGAAAACAGTTAAGAATAGGTTAGTGAGGTGATAGTAAAATCTCTAAATGACACATAATGGCAATTTCACACCCCCTCCCACCCCGGCAGAATGAAGGGTCAAATTTTTCATGAAGAGGACGTTGGTGACCAATAGAGATGAGTAGAGGCTCCATGCCAGACTGGTTGATAGTGAAGATCTCCTGGTTCACCTGGACCGAAGGGCCGCCAGCCACCAGCCACAGGTACCAGGTGTTGGTGAGCAGGCCCAGGTACCAGGTGTTGGTGACCAGGCCCAGGTACCAGGTGTTGGTGACCAGGCCCAGGTACCAGGTGTTGGTGACCAGGCCCAGGAGGCAGTTGAGCACCTCTGTTCCCAGGTAGACTGGCAGACAGGTGGGCCACACCCAGCACCAGGAGTCATAATAGTCAACCACCCCGGAGTAGTTAAACCTGACGTTATCAGGAAAATAGGAGTTTGGTTCCTTCATTGCTGCATGTACTCTGTTACTTTAGTCTCTGGAGAACAGGAAGAGCTGCATTCTAAGACAAAGAGGATAAATTATTAGTGGATCTGAAGTGATGTAACACAGTGTAAAATGCAAGTTTTATCATCACAAGGAATTACGCTGAAATACTCAGAGATTGACAATGTTATTATTACAATTGATTGAAGTTACTGTGTTTTTTTCAAGACAAGGAAAGAAATTGAGTTTCCACTGTACCTGCTGACACTTATTCTTATCAGGGAAGAATGAGCATCTATACCTCTGTCCAGGGGTTAGGATTTGGCTCCTACAGTATGCTGTGAAGAGTGCTCAGAACAAGATGACACTCATCTAGACTAGCCTTTATCTGACTCATGTATTGACTTTTGAATTGACGTGCACCTGCCATTCAAATAGCCAACGTTTAAGTCAGGGGAGTCCATGGGTTTTCCAGTGTTTATGGAGTCTAATGGGTTTCTAGGAGTGTGCACTGTCTGGGCTAGAATGTTGCGTAACGATGACACCATTAGCCAAGTCTCAGGCACAGTCAGTCCCCATATATTTGAATAACGTTATGTAATCTAAGTCAGGGTTTCCCAACCTCGGGCCTGGGTGCACGTTGCGTTTTTTTACCCTAGCACGACACAGCTGATTCAAATAATCAACACTTGATGATGTGTTTGTTATGTGAATCAGCTGTGTAGTGCTAGAGCAGAAACCACAACGTGCACCCAGGGGGGGGTCCCCAGGACTTGTTTGGGAAACCCTGATCTAAGTGACAACGACCTAAATAAAAATGATTACATAAAATGAAGAAAAAGACATTCCATTACTTAATGCTGATGCTAAATGAATAGGTCTAATCCCCTACCTAGCCACCCTGTCCTAATACTAATTGTATAATTCATAAAACAAACCGACATTCACTATAATGCTAAAA
Source organism: Coregonus clupeaformis (assembly GCF_020615455.1). Lineage (NCBI taxonomy): Eukaryota > Metazoa > Chordata > Actinopteri > Salmoniformes > Salmonidae > Coregonus > Coregonus clupeaformis. Next base: position 99,472,315 of record NC_059192.1, on the reverse strand, counting down.
GTGATGCAGCTTTAGTTAACAACAACTCTAGTGCTAACATGATGTATCTCACAAAATGCTATTGCTACATGCCACCAAATTCAAAAAATACAAACGATTTATAAAAAGAACAAACAAAAATGCGCCTATGCCATGTCTACGAATGTTTAAACTACAGTTGCAGGCACTAAGAAGTTACGCTGCACTGCGGTACTGGTATAATTTGTTTTATTCAATGTGTATTTAACACAAGAATCTATAGTCTCCTGTATGGGGACTGACTGTGCATGATACTTGGCTAATGGTGTCACAAACATTTTGTAAATAAACCTGTACTTTTAGTGCCCACAACTGTAAGTCTAACGTGTCTCTGGCTGTCTTCGGCATGGCAGCCTTCCCTCTCTGTAGAGGTGCATCAGGGGTGAGACCAAGACACTGAAGTTGTTAACAATCAGCAACATGGGGATGACATTGCAGTTATAGTCAAGACTGGATGACAGGGTGGAGTAACTAACGACAACCGAGATGGAGCTCGACAAGATGATCACCAGGTTGGTTAAGACGATCCCAAAAGCTCTCATCTTATGTGGGTCTGTCGTCCCCTTTTTCTTCTCTCCCCCTCTGCCCCCCTCTACCTCTCCTGGACCAGGCTGCTTCAGCACACGCAGGATGAAGAAGCAGCAGAGAGAAATGGCAGCCACCCCAAGACAATAGACACTAACGAGCACATAACCTAGGGTTTCTACATTCATTAAATGGATTCCAAAACATGCATAAGTGAGCGACAACACCCAGACCATGGTTGAACACACCACCCTGTACCTCCGGAGCCTGTACTTGAGGAAAGCCACAGGTTGGGCCACCGCCAGGTAGCGCTCCACACAGATGCAGCTCTGGAGCAGGGGCCTGCAGGTCCAGGACAGCTTATAGAGGAAATAAATAGTGTGCCGTAGCATGACATTCTGGCTGAGTAGGTAGCTGACCAAGTCAAGGACACCCTCCACACAGAACACCAGCTCCACTGCAAACAGATTAATAGGGAAGACCTGGGTGGGTTTGAGACCTCCAGAGAGACTTCCACTCAGAGAGAGCCAGAGGCACCAGACAAGAGCTGGCATCCCCACAAGGGAGCACAGGGCCTGGGCAGCATGATAAAGCATTGGCACAACATAGCCCTGGACCAAGCAAACATCCCAGTTGTCAAGGTAAGTGTGGTTTCCTGAAGAGTCATTCATCCTTGTGGAACAATATCCGAGCCCACTGAGATATGAGAGAAGATGACAGGATTCATGACTTTATTTTTTTAGATATTGTTGGCAATATACTGATACAATATACTGATGCAAACATACATACAAATACTTTGATATACATAGGTATACTGTTGTGTGTAAAAACATTGTGCATTGTCTCAAAAAGTGTGAATGAAAACATTAAAAGGAGATGTAAAACAATTAGCCTGAGATAAAATACTCAGTGATGTTAAAATCTAAAGTAACCTACCGTAGTTGTTCTGGTAACTTGGACCTTAATTCGCAATATTCGTGGTTCCCTGCAGAAGGCTGAGTCCAACGAGATGGTACAACACCTACATGTATGAATTTATCCAAAGCTCTCTGTCCTGTGTTCTTCCTAACAAGTCACGTGTTGTCTTATTTACATACACACACCTGTGGGCAGTGATGAATTGAGCACCATTACAGTTTATTTGACTAGAAATCCTATTAAAAGACAGATGTACAAAATGCATACGCTGAATGCCGCACATGCACACAAGAACACACACACTCACACACATGCACACGCACACACATACACATACACACACACACACACACACACACACAGAAAGACAAAGACGCAATTTCAACCTGCTCAGGGATTTGCATTTTGGCCTGAGCAGAAATGGAAGCATCATCACTCATATCTCATATCCCAGCCACAGGTTAGCCCAGCCACCTGCAAGGGCTGACTCTTTCACCTTCCATAATCAAATCAAATGGGCTTCAGATATACACAGTATTAGTCTGTTGTTTTGATTCTGGATCTCTCTCTAATTGCATAGTGCCTACAGTATAGATTTGTACTTACAGGTAAACCATATGTGATATCTTCATTTAAAAATATATATATTCTGTTTAAACACATACCATTTTTAAGAGTGATTTTTATTTATTTATTTATCATGATCTAAAATAAAGTCACATATCTGTAGTGCTAGTAATACTACTGAAGAAAAATATGAACGCAACATGTAAAGTGTTGGTCCGATGTTTCATGAAATACAACATCCCAGAAACACAAAAAGCTTATTTCCCTCAAGTGTTGTGAACAAATTTGTTTACATCCCTGTTAGTCATTTGCCAGGATAATCCATCCATAGAAAGGTGTGGCATATCAAGAAGCTGATTAAGCAACATGATCATTACACAGGTGCACCTTGTGCTGGGGACAATAAAAGGCCATCCTAAAATGTGCAGTTTTGTAACATAACACAATGCCACAGATGTCTCAAGTTTTAAGGTGGGTGTGCAATTGGCAAGCTCACTTCAGGATTGTCCACCAGAGCTGTTGCCAGATAATTTTATGTTAATTTCCAACGTAGTTTTAGAGAATTTGGCAGTACTTCCAACCGGCCTCACAACCGCAGACCACGTGTAACCATGTCAGCCCAGGATCTCCACATCTGGCTTCTTCACCTGCGGGAACGTCTGAGACCAGCCATCCAGACAGCTGATGAAAATGAGAAGTTTTTCTGTCTGTAATAAAGCCCTTTTGTGGGGACAAATATATTCTGATTGACTGGGCCTGGCTCCCAAGTTGGTGGGCATATGCCCTCCCAGGCCCACCCATGGCTGCGCCCCTACCCAGTCATGTGAAATCCATATATTCATATGTTTGTAGACGTTCATGAAGAGTTGCCAATACAGTGGCTTGCGAAAGTATTCACCCCCCTTGGCATTTTTCCTATTTTGTTGCCTTACAACATGGAATTTAAAATGATTTTTTGGGGGTTTTTATCATTTGATTTAGACAACATGCCTACCACTTTGAAGATGCAACATATTTTTTTATTGTGAAACAAACAAGAAATAAGACAAAAAAACTGAAAACTTGAGCGTGCATAACTATTCACCCCCTCCCCTAAGTCAATACTTTGTAGAGCCACCTTTTGCAGAAATTACAGCTGCAAGTCTCTTGGAGTATGTCTCTATAAGCTTGGCACATCTAGCCACTGGGATTTTTGCCCATTCTTCAAGGCAAAACTGCTCCAGCTCCTTCAAGTTGGATGGGTTCCGCTGGTGTACAGCAATCTTCAAGTCATACCACAGATTTTCAATTGGATTGAGGTCTGGGCTTTGACTAGGCCATTCAAAGACATTTAAATGTTTCCCCTTTAACCACTCGAGTGTTGCTTTAGCAGTATGCTTAGGGTCATTGTCCTGCTGGAAGGTGAACCTCCATCCCAGTCTCAAATCTCTGGAAGACTGAAACAGGTTTCCCTCAAGAATTTCCCTGGATTTAGCGCCATCCATCATTCCTTCAATTCTGACCAGTTTCCCAGTCCCTGCCGATGAAAAACATCCCCACAGTATGATGTTGCCACCACCATGCTTCACTGTGGGGATGGTGTACTCGGGGTGATGAGAGGTGTTGGGTTTGCTCCAGACATAGTGTTTTCCTTGATGTCCAAAAAAGCTACATTTTTGTCTCATTTGACCAGAGTACCTTCTTCCATATGTTTGGGGAGTCTCCCACATGCCTTTTGGCGAGCACCAAACGTGTTTGCTTATTTCTTTCTTTAAGCAATGGCTTTTTTTCTGGCCACTCTTCCATAAAGCCCAGCTCTGTGGAGTGTACGGCTTAAAGTGGTCCTATGGACAGATTCTCCAATCTCCGCTGTGGAGCTTTGCAGCTCCTTCAGGGTTATCTTTGGTCTCTTTGTTGCCTCTTTGATTAATGCCCTCCTTGCCAGGTCTGTGAGTTTTGGTGGGCAGCCCTCTCTTGGCAGGTTTGTTGTGGTGCCATATTCTTTCCGTTTGTTAATAAGGGATTTAATGGTGCTCCGTGGGATGATCACAGTTTCTGATATTTTTTTATAACCCAAACCACACCTGTACTTTTCCACAACTTTGTCCCTGACCTGTTTGGAGAGCTCCTTGGTCTTCATGGTGCCGCTTGTTTGGTGGTGCCCCTTGCTTAGTGGTGTTGCAGACTCAGAACCGGTGTACATATACTGACATCATGTGACAGATCATGTGGCACTTAGATTGCACACAGGTGGACTTTATTTAACTAATTATGTGACTTCTGAAGGTAATTGGTTGCACCAGATTTTATTTAGGGGCTTCATAGCAAAGTGGGTGAATACATATGCACGCACCATTTTTCCATTTTTTAAAAATATTTTTTTAACAAGTTATTTTTTTCATTTCACTTCACCAATTTGGACTATTTTGTGTATGTCCACAACATGAAATCCAAATAAAAATCCATTTAAATTACAGGTTGTAATGCAGCAAAATAGAAAAAACACCAAGGGGGATGAATACTTTTGCAAGGCACTGTAAATATAGAGAAAATCATAAGGTTTGAAATTCTGACAACTACATCATTTAGGGTTCCATGGATCTCCAAATGTATTTTCGTTGTGTGTCAATGTTAGTGTGGTTTTCTTTTAAAACACAGAACTATTGAAGATCAGAATCAACTCCAGAATTAGGCCAATCTCCTAAACAGAGGCAGTTACAACAGCTAAAATACAATGTTAGCTGTCATGTAAATAAGTCATGAAAACATCAGGCAGGTCCACATGTCCTTGGAAGCTAACGTTTTTTCCAGTGGCCTTGTCTGGGTTTGCATGTTTCGTAATGGTGATACAATTAGCCTAGACATGCATTCATCACTGAAGGGGGAGACATATTTGATGACATGCTGTAATTGTAAGTGACAGGCAGACATGGACCTGAACTGTTAAATCAATCAGATTTGCTTTATTTCACACTTCTTTTAAAACATACAACAATACATTTTAATAGAACAACACTCAAAAGTAGAGAAGCAACTGCTATACCAACCTGGAGTCAGACGTAGACGTAACATAGTAAAGGTAAATCTATCTCCCTCCATTTAGTATGATATGTTGCTTTTCGCATGGTATGTATTAATTTGTGGATATCTATCATCCATTTCGTATGATATGTTACACATTTTGAATATGTATGATATGTTATGAATTCTAATTTGTTGTTGGTTACATTAGCTAGGTGACTTGGTGGTAGGTCTCTAACGTTAGCTACGCTAGGGGTTAGCGTTAGGGGTTAAGTTTAGGTTTAAGGTTAGGAGTTAGGTTAAGTGGTTAAGGTTAGGGTAAGGGGAAGGGTTAGCTAACATGCTAAGTAGTTGCAACGTATTAAAAAATAAGTAAGTAGTTGCAAAGTTGCTTATTAGCTAAAATGCTAAAGTTGTCCGTGATAAGATTCGAAAGCGCAACCTTTGGGTTCTTAGACATTCACGTTATACGCTCAACCATGCATCCTGGTCAACCACCCTCATTTTGTTTTTGCCTTAATTAACCTTCTGTCACATAACATATCATACTAATTTGAGTGTACCTTATTTACGTTTACTATGTTACGTCTAGTCTATGAGACCAGGCTGGCTATACAGCATGTAATATAAGTTAAAAGATGACTTTGCAAAGTTACAATTGTAGTATACACTGAATGTACAAAACATTAGGAACAGCTAGCTACCAGTAAGTTCCTTCATACTGGACGCAGATACATAACAATGGTATCCACGAGTTCCTCTGACTCTCGATAAGTAGATAAAGGGCATCATTACCAAAATCCCCATATTTCCCTTTAACGTCAGGTGGGTCCACGTGTAGATAGAGCCTAATGCCTTTGTAGGAGTGTGCACTGTCAGGGCTAGAATGTTGCGGAAAGATGACAACGTTAGCCAAGTTTCATGCACAGACCCCATACATTTGAATAACATTATGTAATCTTAGTGACAGACATGGACCCTAAGTTTAAAGTAGAACATAACATGAAGAAGCATCCATGATGGTAAATTAATCGGCCCAATCCCCTATCTAGCCACCCCGTCCTAATATTAACTGAATAATTAATTAACCCCGTATACGGGACGGTTGAGCTAACGTGCGCTAATGTCATTAGCATGACTGTTGTAAGTAACAGCAAACTTTCCAGGACATAGACATGTCTTAATCTAACTGCGCTGTCGAATTTACAGTAGCTATAACAGTGAAAAAAATACCATGCTATTGTTTGAGGAGAGTGCAAAACAACAAAAAACTTATCACGGCAACTGGTTTGATAGATTCACCTCTGAAGGTAAATAATGTACTTACATTCAGTAATCTTGCTCTGATTTGTCATCCTAAGGGTCCCAGAGATCAAATGTAGCATTGTTTTGTTTGATAAAATCTATTGTTATATTAAAATGTAGGAGCTGGGTTCTACAGTTTGAACCCCTGCTGTCTCTGGCTCCAAACCTACCCTGTCCAGCCATCTAGATGTGTGAAACTTAGTGTATAAGCTAATGATCCATCATGTATGACATTCCTGGGAGTGTGTAAGCTTACATTTTGTATTATCATATCATTTTTGTATGTTCTCTACAGTTACAGTTGAAGTCGGAAGTTTACGTACACCTTAGCCAAATACATTTAAACTCAGTTTTTCACAATTCCTGACTTTTAATCCTAGTAAAATTCCCTGCCTTAGGTCAGTAAGGATCACCACTTTATTTTAAGAATGTGAAATGTCAGAATAATAGTAGAGAGAATTATTTATTTCAGCTTTTATTTATTTCATCACATTCCCAGTGGGTCGGAAGTTTATATACACTCAATTAGTACTTGGTAGCATTGGCTTTAAATTGTTTAACTTGGGTCAAACGTTTCGGGTAGGCTTCCACAAGCTTCCCACAATAAGTAGGGTGAATTTTCTATAGGATTGAGGTCAGGGCTTTGTGATGGCCACTCCAACACCTTGACTTTGTTGTCCTTAAGCCATTTTGCCACAACTTTGGCAAGTATGCTTGGGGTCATTGTTGATTTGGAAGACCCATTTGTGACCAAGCTTTAACTTCCTGACTGATGTCTTGAGATGTTGCTTCAATATATAGAAATTTTCCATCCTCATGATGACATCTATTTTGTGAAGTGCACCAATCCCTCCTGCAGTAAAGCACCCCCACAGCATGATGCTGCCACCCCCGTGCTTCACGGTTGGGATGGTGTTCATCGGCTTGCAAGGATCCCCCTTTCTCCTCCAAACATAACGATGGTCATTATGGCCAAACAGTTCTATTGCTGTTTCATCAGACCAGAGGACATTTCTCCAAAAATTACAATCTTTGTCCACATGTGCAGTTGCAAACAGTAGTTTGGCTTTTTTATGGCGGTTTTGGAGCAGTGGCTTCTTCCTTGCTGAGCGGCCTTTCAGGTTATTTCGATATACGACTGTTTTTACTGTGGATGTACCTGTTTTCTCCAGCATCTTCACAAGGTCCTTTGCTGTTGTTCTGGGATTGATTTGCACTTTTCGAACCAAAGTACGTTCATCTCTAGGAGACAGAACGGGTCTCCTTCCTGAGCGGTATGATGGTGTGTGGTCCCATGGTGTTCATACTTGCGTACTATTGTTTGTACAGATGAACGTGGTACCTTCAGGTGTTTGGAAATTGCTCCCAAGGATGAACCAGACTTGTGGAGGTCTACAAAAAAATTTCTGAGGTCTTGGCTGATTTCCTTTGATTTTCCCATGATGTCAAGCAAAGAGGCACTGAGTTTGAAGGTAGGCCTTGAAATACATCCACAGGTACACCTCCAATTGACTCAAATGATGTCAATTAGCCTATCAGAAGCTTCTAAAGCAATGACATAATTTTCTGGAATTTTTCCAAGCTGTTTCAAGGCACAGTCAACTTTGTGTATGTAAACTTCTGACCCCCTGAATTGTTATACAGTGAATTATAAGTGAAATAATCTGTCTGTAAACAATTGTTGGAAAAGTTACTTGTGTCATGCACAAAGTAGATGTCCTAACCGACTTGCCAAAACTATAGTTTGTTAACAATCTGTCTGTCTGTCTGTCTGCCTGCCTGCCTGCCTGCCTGCCTGCCTGCCTGCCTGCCTGCCTGCCTGCCTGCCTGTCTGTCTGTCTGTCTGTGTGTGTGTGTGTGAGTGTGTTTCTTTCTTTCAAAACAAGAAAATATTGAGGATCAGAATCAACTCCAGAATTAGGCCTTACTCCTACAGAGGCAGCTAAAAGACAATGTTGGCTGTCATGCAAATAGCTAGTGAAAACATCAGGGCAGGTCCCAATGTTCATGGAAGTCCATGGTTCTCGTTCTAAGTAATGGTGATACAATTAGCCAAGACAAGTGCATTCATCACTGAAGGGGGATACATATTTGATGACATGCTGTAATCATAAGTGACAGACAGAACAGGAACTGAACTGTTGAATCAATTTGTTTTGCTTTATTCCACACTTCTTTTAAAACATACAGCAATACATTTCTATACTGAACAAAAATGTAAACGCAACATGCAACAATTTCATTGATTTTACTGAATTACAGTTGATATGAGCAAATCAGTCAATTTAAATAAATGAATTAGGCCCTAATCTATGGATGTCACATGACTGGCAATACAGATATGCATCTGTTGGTCACAGATACCTTTAAAAAAAGTGGGCCTCACAATAGAACTCAGGATCTCATCACAGTATTTTTGTGCATTCAAATTTCCTTAGATAAAATGCAATTGTGTTCATTGTCTGTAGCTAATGCCTGCCCATACCATAACCCCACCGACACCATGGGGCAATCTGTTCACAACGTTGACATCAGCAAACCGCTCACCCACATGACGCCATACACGTGGTCTGCGGTTGTGAGGCCGGTTGGACATACTGCCAAATTCTCTAAAATGACGTTGGAGGCGGCTTATGGTAGAGAAATGAACTTTCAATTATTTTGCAACAGCTCTGGTGGACATTCCTGCAGTCAGCTTGCCAATTGCACACTCCCTCAAAACTTGAGACATATGTGGCATTGTGTTGTGTGACAAAACTGCACATTTTAGAGTGGCTTTTTATTGTCCCCAGCATAAGGTGCACCTGTGTAATGAACATGCTGCTTAATCAGCTTTTTGATATGCCACACCTGTCAGGTGGATGGATTATCTTGGCAAAGGAAAAATGCTCACTAACAGGGATGTAAACAAATTTGTGAACAACATTTGAGAGAAATAAACTTTTTGAGCGGATGGAAAATGTCTGGGATCTTTTATTTCAGCTCATGAAACATGGGACCAACACTTTACATGTTGCATTTATATTTTTTGTTCAGTGTATAAAGAACATCACTCATACGTAGAGAAGCAACTGCTATACAGGATGTAATACAAGTTAAAAGATGATTTTGCAAAGTTACAATTGTAGTATATTTCTGGGGGGGGTTACATTTGGTCAAACCAAGCAAAATAGTTAGGAATAGGTTGGAACTGTGAGCATGAGGTGATAGTAAAGGGTGATAGTGAAATCTTACAATGTATCTCCATAATGTAACTTAGATTAACTGCTATACAACAACAAATAAATGGCAATTTCACAATCAACCCCTTTAAGTGGTCCACTGTAGCTCAGCTGGTAGAGCACGGCGCTTATAACGCCAAGGTAGTGGGTTCGATCCCCGGGACCACCCATACACAAAAAAAAATTATGCACGCATGACTGTAAGTCGCTTTGGATAAAAGCATCTGCTAAATGGCATATTACTTATTACTTTAAGCTCTTCCCCCACTTCTCACACTGTTCAGTTTAACCATAAAGCACTTATTACAAATGTCAAAACCTCTAAATAGCATGAACAATATGATTAAAAGGAATGGAACAGAATGATAACCTGAGAAATGCAAGACAACCATTCCCCTACAGTGGAGTTATCCTTCTATTTAACCCCAGATGCAGGGCAGTTTCCCAGCCCTGTGGAGGTAGAGGAGGGGTTGAGTAAAGCTACCCAACACACTGAAGGAGAAAGTAATGGGGGTCAGAATACACCTGAATGATCTCAAAGAAATATGATCCTGATGGATTGACCTGATGATCGTATGAGAGTAGTTCAGCATCAAGGTCAGCAGGATGATCTGGACGTTACAGGAGGCTCTTCTCTTCATCAGGTTCCCTCCCTCCTCTTTTTCACCCTTTCTCTCCTTCCCTCCATCCACTGGGCTGGACCTGATCAGCACCCTCAATCCACTGGACTGGTAATAATGTTAAATGAATAGTCCTAATCCCCTATATAGCCACCCCGTCCTAATTCTAATTGTATAACTAATAAACAAACCAATATTCACCATAAATTATAAACAAGTGATGCAGCTTTAGTTAAAGGGGCAATCTGCTTTTGGGACATCCATTCTTGGACATTTAAATTAATGATTTATACCCATTGGTTCTTGAAAGATATTATTTATAAATGCCTCATTCGCTTAGTTCAACTGTCGTACCCTATCAAAATGTAAAATACGAGCTTGTTTAACTCCTTCGTTTGTAAAAAAACATCAATGTAAACAAACACTGTATAGTCTCAAAACTTGATTAAAACGATCATTTGGATATCATGGATGGTCAGTACTTGCATTCATAGCTCTGTCTATGAATTTGAGAGTTTCTCCAGGCCCATCCCTCTGCTTTTACCAAAACAGTGGTGGGGACTCCACTTTGTTGTTTGATATACAGATTGCCCCTTTAACAACAACTCCAATGCTAATGTGCTGCACCTCACAACATTCTATTTCCACAGGACACCAAATTAAAACAATCAAAACTATTTATCAAATAAAACATTACACAAATTATTCTACATCTTTGCAGCGTCTACATATGTTTAAACTACAGCTGCAGGCACTAAGAAGTAAAGCTGTGCCATGGTACTGGCAGAGCAATGTTAATTTCATGCGTACTTAACAAAACGCTCTATCGTCTCCTATCGATAGTCTGTCATAAAAACCTGTACTGTTAGTGCCTGCAACTGTAAGTCTAATGTGTCTCTGGCCCTCTTCGGCATGGCAGCCTTCCCTCTCTGTAGAGGTGCATCAGGGGTGAGACCAAGACACTGAAGATGTTAACAATCACCAAAATGTTGATGACATTGCAGTTGTAGTCAAAACTAGATGAAAGGGTGGCGTAACCAACGACAACCGGGATGGAGCTCGCCAAGATGATCACCAGGTTGGTTAAGACGATCCCAAAAGCTCTCATCTTATGTGGGTCTGTCGTCCCCTGTTTCTTCTCTCCCCCTCTGCCCCCCTCTACCTCTCCTGGACCAGGCTGGTTCAGCACACGCAGGATGAAGAAGCAGCAGAGAGAAATGACGGCCACCCCAAGACAATAGACACTAACGAGCACATGACCTGCGGTTTCTTCATTACCCATTAAAGGGATAGAAGAACATGCGTAAGCAAATGACAGCAGCCAGACCATGATTGAACACGCCACCCTGTTCCTCCGGAGCCTGTACTTGAGGAAAGCCACAGGTTGGGCCACTGCCAGGTAGCGCTCCACACAGATGCAGCTCTGGAATAGGGGCCTGCAGGTCCAGGAGAGGCTATAGAGGAAATACACAGCCTGCCGTAACATGATGTTCTGGATGAGGTAGCTGATCACCTCAATGAGACCCTGGACACAGAACACCAGCTCCCCTGCAAACAGGTTAATAGGGAAGACATGGGTGGGTTTGAGACCACTAGAGAGACTTCCACTCAGAGAGAGCCAGAGGCACCAGACCAGGGCAGGCATCCCCAGGAGGAAGCACAGGGACTGGGCAGCACCAGACAGCACTGGCCCAACATAGCCCTTGTTAAGGCAAACATCCCAGCTGAAGTTAGTGTGGTTTCCTGATGAGTCATTCATCCTTGTGGAACAATATCTTAGCCCACTGAGATATGAGAGAGGGGAGATTACACGATTCATGACATCATGTTTTAACATATTGTTGGCAATATACTGATGGAAAATACTGATGCAAACATACATAACAATACTTCGATATACGTATGTCTACTGTTATGTCAGTCAAAACATTGTGTATTGTCTCAGAAAGTCTGAATGAAAACACAAAGAGGAAAAGTAAAAGTATTATCCCAACAGAACATGTTAAAATGTAAAATAACCTACCTTAGTTATTTTAGTAAATCAGACCTCACTTTCTGTATATTCCTGGTGTTCTCTCCAGCAGAAGGCTGTGTCCAACCCAATGGAACCTCACCTACATGTATGAGTGATTTTATCCAAAGCTCTCTGTCCTGTATTCTTCCTAACAAGTCACGTGTTGCATTATTTACATACACACACACCTGTGGGCAGTGATGAATTGAGCACCATTGTATGTTTATTTGACAGCAAGTCATTTTATTTGACTAAAAATCCCATCAAAACGTATCATGAACAAAACACAGATTACCAAAAGGCATATGCTGCACACAGACATACATTTTAGTCATTTAGCAGACGCTCTTATCCAGAGCGACTTACAGTTAGTGAGTGCATACATTTTTATTAATTTTTTTTCATACTGGAATCGAACCCACAACCCTGGCGTTGCAAATGCCATGCTCTACCAACTGAGCTACATCCCTGTCGGCCATTCCCTCCCCTACCCTGGACGACGCTGGGCCAATTGTGCGCCGCCCCATGGGTCTCCCGGTCACGGCCGGCTACGACAGAGCCTGGATCCTAACCAGGATCTCTAGTGGCACAGCTAGCACTGCGATGCAGTGCCTTAGACCACTGCACCACTCGAGAGACAGATGCCATTTCAACCTACTCAGGGATTTCTATTTTGGCCTGAGTAGAATTGGAAGCATCTTCACTCATATCACTCAGTACCTGTCTGTCCCAGCCACAGGTTAACCCAGCCACCTGCAAGGACTGACTCTTTCACCTTCCATAATCAAATCATATGGGCTTCAGACATACACAGTATTAGTCTGTTGTTTGAATTCTGGATCTCTCTCTAATTGCATAGTGCCTACAGTATAGGTGTGTACTTACTGGTAAACCATATGTGATATCTTCATTTAAAAAACATACAGTCTATGTTTGAACACACACCAATTCTGAAACCAATCCAAAAAAAGTCACTTCTGTAAAGATAATAGTAGAGTGTTAATACTATGTATCCTATATTGAAAGTGTTAATACTATGTAGCCTATATAGAAAGTGTTAATACTATGTAGCCTATATAGAAAGTGTTAATACTATGTAGCCTATATAGAAAGTGTTAATACTATGTAGCCTATATAGAAAGTGTTAATACTATGTATCCTATATAGAAAGTGTTAATACTATGTAGCCTATATAGAAAGTGTTAATACTATATTTCCTATATAGAAAGTGTTAATACTATGTATCCTATATATAAAGTGTTAATACTATGTAGCCTATATATAAAGTGTTAATACTATGTATCCTATATATAAAGTGTAATACTATGTAGCCTATATATAAAGTGTTAATACTATGTAGCCTATATATAAAGTGTTAAAACTATGTAGCCTATATAGAAAGTGTTAATACTATGTAGCCTATATAGAAAGTGTTAATACTATGTAGCCTATATAGAACGTGTTAATACTATGTATCCTATATAGAAAGTGTTAATACTATGTAGCCTATATAGAAAGTGTTAATACTATTTAGCCGTTATAGAAAGTGTTAATACTATGTAGCCATTATAGAAAGTGTTAATACTATGTAGCCTATATAGAAAGTGTTAATACTATGTAGTGTCACGATCGTCGGGAAGAGAGGACCAATGCGCGGCGTGGAATGTGAACATACTTTCTTTTTTAATTCACCACACGAACAAAACAACGATACGAAACGTGAAGTCCTTGGTTACAAGACAAACCATACGGAACAATATCCCACAAACACTGTGGAAAAACAGGCTACCTAAATATGGGTCCCAATCAGAGACAACAAGCAACAGCTGATTCACGTTGCCTCTGATTGTGAACCACACCGGCCAACATAGAAACAACGAACTAGAAAATCACCCTAGCACACAAAACACATAGAAACCACACACCCTGGCTCAACATAACAGAGTCCCAGAGCCAGGGCGTGACAGTACCCCCAAAAAGCGCGGACTGCGACCCCGCCAAACATAAACCGAACAGGGAGGGCCGGGTGGGCATTCCTCCTCGGAGGCGGTTCCGGCTCCGGGCTTGACCCCCACCCTCCAACCAACCCCCCAAAAACGCCACTGGTCCGGTCTTGCCCTGCTTGCCGTAGTTGGACTGAACACTGGTGGAGCGGATTGCTCTAGCTCCGGAGTGGAGCAGCTGACGACGGTGCAGCAGGAGGCCGGGATAGAGTGGTGCAGCAGGTTGGCAAGGGAGGCCGCCAGGTTACGGGAGTCACTGGTCACCAGGGGGAAGGAGAATGTAGAGGCACGGCGAGAGGTACTGGGGTGTGTTGCCAGTCCGGTCCGGCCCGTTCCTGATCCCCGCGTAGGGCCAGTGGTGTGTGTTCCCAGCCCGGTCCGGCTTGTTCATGTCCCTCGCACCCGAGCCTGTGATGCGCGTCGCCAGCCCGGCTCGGCCTGCTCCTGCTCCCCACACCAAGCCAATGGTGCGCGTCGCCAGCCCGGCCCGGCCTGTTCCTGCTCCCCGCACCAAGCCTATGGTGCGCGTCGCCAGCCCGGCCCGGCCTGTTCCTGCTCCCCGCACCAAGCCAATGGTGCGTGTCGTCAGCCCGGTCCGGCCTGTTCCTACTCCCCGCACCAAGCCAGTGGTGCGCCTCGTCAGCCCGATTCGGCCCGTCACTGCTCCCCGCACCAAGCCAATGGTGCGCGTCGTCAGCCCGGTCCGGCCTGTTCCTGCTCCCCGCACCAAGCCAGTGGTGCGCTTCGTCAGCCCGGTTCGGCCCGTCCCTGTCGACCAAGCCTGGTCCGGCACCGGTCAGCTGCTCCACTCCGGAGCTAGAGCAATCCGCTCCACCAGTGTTCAGTCCAGCTCCGGCCAGCAGGGCCAGACCGGACCAGGGCGGTTTGGGGGTTTGTTGGAGGGTGGGGGTCAAGCCCGGAGCCGGAAACGCCTCCGAGGAGGAATGCCCACCCGGCCCTCCCCTGTTCGGTTTATGTTTGGCGCTGTGCCGCAGTCCGCGCCCTTTGGGGTACTGTCACGCCCTGGCTTTGGGACTCTGTTATGTTGAGCCAGGGTGTGTTGTTTCTATGTGTTTGTGTGCTAGGGTGATTTTTCTAGTTCATTTGTTTCTATGTTGGCGGTGTGGTTCTCAATCATAGGCAACACGTGTATCAGCTGTTGCTTGTTGTCTCTGATTGGGAACCATACTTAGGCAGCCTGTTTTCCACAGTGTGTTGTGGGATCTTGTTCCGTATGGTTTGTATTGTAACCAAGGACTTCACGTTTCGTATCGTTTGTTGTTTTGTTCGTGTGGTGTTCTCTAAAAAATTAAAGTATGTTCACTATTCACGCTGCGCATTGGTCCACTTCCTCCAACGATCGTGACATGTAGCCTATATAGAAAGTGTTAATACTATGTAACCTATATAGAAAGTGTTAATACTATGTAACCTATATAGAAAGTGTTAATACTATGTAGCCGTTATATAAAGTGTTAATACTATGTAGCCTATATAGAAAGTGTTAATACTGTGTAGCCTATATAGAAAGTGTTAATACTATGTAGCCTATATAGATAGTGTTAATATTATGTAACCTATATAGAAAGTGTTAATACTATGTAGCCTATATAGAAAGTGTAAATACTATGTAGCCTATATAGAAAGTGTTAATACTATGTATTCTATATAGAAAGTGTTAATGTGTGTTGGTAATAGCTTCTGCACAGTGAGCGAAGGGAAGACCTTATCTAGGACAACCATCTCCCTTTCACCCCCTCCCTGTCTCTCAACCCAGCTCTGTGACAGCTGCATTACCCCAAAGAAGCCCCCCATAGCCCCACCCTTCTTCCTCTACATGCCCCCGTCCTCCCAAAGCTCCCACCCCCAGACCAAGGACGTGCATAAGGACATTCCTCCCCTGGCTGGTGCTGGGAGGCCCCCCTGTTCCTCCATGCTCTGTCAGCCTGGCCCTGACTGATGCACTGGTACCTCTTAATCAGCAGTCTAGCTGGAAGACGAGACTTCACGTTCACATTAAGGTTCCCTAGCCCTCTGCTTCACCTGGAATCCCCTCAACATATCTACAAGCCCTTCATAGTCACCAGTCCAGCAGCGGTGTGTACAGGACAGTAGCAATGTGTCTGTGATTAGACAGTGAGGATGCAGTAGAGGGTCTAGAATGGTCTGGGTAGGTTCCCTGTACAAAGCTTACACACGGGGTCAGCATTGGGTCTTTATTAGGTTTTCATAGAGCTCTTTATCGTATGTATGGTCGTCTCAACAGCGCTCCGGAACACAGCTGGGAGCTGAGAGAGTGTGAAAGGGAGGGAGGGAGGGAGGGGAGGGAGGAGCGAAGAGGGGAACGCAGAGACAGGAGAGAGAAACAGAGTGGAGACAGTTGTGGGTGAGGAAACATGGGGCAGAAAGGATGAATGACAGAAGATGAGCAAACTGAGTGACATTGTGAGGAATGAGAGAGAGGGGGGGAAGAGGGAGTGAACGAGTGCCAGTGAGAGAGGGACATTAACAGAGAGAGCGAGAGAGACCAAGCAAGCAAGCGGGACGAACAGCGAACCATGGCCACTTCAACATGAACTGCTTCGGTTGCACATGGATGTTTCTCAACAGAAATGTTCCAGACAGAAATCTCTCTTCTCCAACCATTAATTAACATTGTTTGTTCTTATTTTACCACTTTGTTCTAGTTCTCCACAGAGGCCGGACAATTCAACCAAAACAAGTCAAAACTGTGTTCCCGAAATACTCAAATTCTGCCTCAAGATTCTGAAGACAGCTATTCGGATTGCTACTACTTTAATGCCTGGATCTACACCTGTCCTGGATCGGCCTGTAGTCATTATAGACCAGTGTTAACTGGACCTGTCCTGGATCAGCCTGTAGTCATTATAGAACAGTGTTAACTGGACCTGTCCTGGATCTGCCTGTAGTCATTATAGACCAGTGTTAACTGGACCTGTCCTGGATCGGCCTGTAGTCATTATAGACCAGTGTTAACTGGACCTGTCCTGGATCGGCCTGTAGTCATTATAGACCAGTATTAACTGGACCTGTCCTGGATCGGCCTGTAATCATTATAGACCAGTATTAACTGGACCTGTCCTGGATCGGCCTGTAGTCATTATAGAACAGTGTTAACTGGACCTGTCCTGGATCGGCCTGTAGTTATTATAGACCAGTGTTAACTGGACCTGTCCTGGATCGGCCTGTAGTCATTATAGACCAGTGTTAACTGGACCTGTCCTGGATCGGCCTGTAGTCATTATAGACCAGTGTTAACTGGACCTGTCCTGGATCGGCCTGTAGTCATTTATAGAACAGTGTTAACTGGACCTGTCCTGGATCGGCCTGTAATCATTATAGACCAGTATTAACTGGACCTGTCCTGGATCGGCCTGTAGTCATTATAGAACAGTGTTAACTGGACCTGTCCTGGATCGGCCTGTAATCATTATAGACCAGTATTAACTGGACCTGTCCTGGATCGGCCTGTAGTCATTATAGAACAGTGTTAACTGGACCTGTCCTGGATAAGCCTGTAGTCATTATAGAACAGTGTTAACTGGACCTGTCCTGGATAAGCCTGTAGTCATTATAGACCAGTGTTAACTGGACCTGTCCTGGATCGGCCTGTAGTCATTATAGAACAGTGTTAACTGGACCTGTCCTGGATCGGCCTGTAGTCATTATAGACCAGTGTTAACTGGACCTGTCCTGGATCAGCCTGTAGTCATTATAGACAAGTGTTAACTGCAGCTTTTCACTGGGATCTGGTTCCATTGTTCTGTGAGTCCCAGACAGTCCGGCGGCAGGCCAGGAGATGCAAAATAACCATAAGAAGAAGCGGGTCCAGAACATGGGCCAGCAGCAGAGAGCTCCAGCCTGTACAACCTTGACCAAACCAGGCAACAAGTGAGTAGGGTCAGGGGTCAGGGGTCAGAGGGTATAGTACAGGGGTGAAGGGTCAAATGGCTGAAGTGTATTGTAAAGGGATCCAGAGGGGGAGAGAAAATAACATTTTGTAAATAATGCAGGCGTGTGTTTGCTTTAGGTGTGTGTACACGTATTTGTTGTGGGATTGTATTTGTGCTAAATACCAACACAGCTTATTAGATGGCCTTCTATCATGTTTGTTTGTGGTCTAGAATGAAACACTACCAGTACTACTCTACCTTTATTGCTACCTCTACTACCAATCACAACCGGTACTTCATTCAGTTCTGATTGTCGCTAATTCAACCATAAATTAATTGAATGTTTAATACAGTGACTTGGCTAACAGTGCCAGGCCGGCATACTGTGACTCAACTAGTAATTCTTTACTCTGACTCAATCACTGAGGGAATGCAACGCCTTAACTCAACTGCTAGTGTAAGACTTTGTAGAAATCTTGCTGAATCTTCTATCAAAGTGATCAGGTCAAATTTAGTCTTCCATCAAATTTAGCCCAAACCTTTTACCATAAAGTGGTGTAAAGTGTTGAAGAGGTGGTTTATTACCAACTTGTTAAGTCATTTTATTATGTACTGTGCAAAATAGTAGTCATAGTGAATAGTTTCCTGTTTCTGTTTAGAAATTACAAATATATTTAAAATGTAGCATGGCTATGGCTGTCATAATTGTAATAAGAACATTGGGGTGTTTTGAAAAGTTTTAGGCGGTATGTCGTGAACTAGATGTTTTTATTTGGTGCAGACAGCTGCAAGCCGAGGAGCAGTCCCCCTTGGGCTCCAAACTTGTCATCACTCTTTTATTGTAAGTCCGACACACACTAAGTCTCTAATGTTGCCCCATCCAACGGCTTAAATCAATAAATGCTTAGTGCACAGTCAGAGGTGCTTTGCATCACAGTAAATCATACAACTGACAGCAAACCAGCCAGCCGGTGATGAAGGACTGGGGGAAAATAAATAAACAGACTGTCAGATAAACAGTTTTAGTACGTCGACCTCATTTAAAATATCCAAATGTGGGACAACGTGATGATTTTGCAGGACATTCACTGTTTTGGACATATGAGATTTTTTTGGTTTTGGACTATTCAGCTAACCATCCTAAAATCTCATAATATATTAGGTGGTGTGTTTGGTGTTACAGTAACGTTATACTATGTGATTATATTTGGTTCTGTTATGTAGAATACTAATGAATCATCCAAGACATTGATTCAGCTTTGTTCTAACTTTACTAAATGAGCACCATTGTGAGAAGTGGCGGGGCAACGATCAGGTGTACTCAGGCAGCACTACAACTCTGCACCGAACGAGTTTAATTTTAAAAATATACATATTTAACCTTTATATAACCAGGCAAGCCAGTTGAGAACAAGTTCTCATTTACAACTGCGACCTGGCCAAGATAAAGCAAAGCATTGCGATAAAAACAACAACACAGAGGTTACATACGGGTAAAAACAAAACGTACAGTCAATAACACAATAGAAAATCTATATACAGTGTGTGTAAATGTAGTAAGTTATGGAGGTAAGGCAATAAATAGGCCATAGTGCAAAAATAATTACAATTTAGTATTAA
>NC_059192.1:99054600-99084495 GCF_020615455.1 Coregonus clupeaformis | reverse complement strand
ACTGATTCATGAATCACCACTCTGTTCACGCAGGGAACTGAGTAGTGAAAGTGTATGTCTTATTTTAAATGTATGTCGTTCTGTCCTTCAGCTTTCTTGTCTAGTAATGTCCTGTATTATGTCATGTTTCATGTTCTGTGTGGACCCCAGGGAGAGTAGCTGCTGCTTTAGCATTAGCTAATGGGGATCCTAATAAAATACTAATACTGTGTAAAACATTTTCTCAAATCCAAAATGCGGGAGTATAGAGCCAAATTAAACGTTTTAGCTTCACTGTCCAAATAAATACACAGGGGGGAGAGTAAAATAATATGGATCTGGCGCTATATGAGAAAAACTCATTTGCTTCTAGTTTGTGTGTGTGTCTGTCTGTGTGTGTGTGTGTGTGTCTGTGCGTGGTCTGTGTGTGTGTGTGTGCGTGCGTCTGTGTTGGTGTGCTGTGTGTCTGTGTGTGTGTGTGTGTCTTGTGTCTGTGTGTGTCTGTGTGTGTCTGTGTGTGTCTGTGTGTGTGTGTGCGTTGTGTGTGTGTGTGTGTGTGTGCGTCTGTCTGTGTCTGTGTGTGTGTGTGTGTGTCTGTGTGTGTGTGTGTCTGTGTGTGTGTGTGTGTCTGTGTTGTGTGTGTCTGTGTCTCTGTCTGTCTGTCTGTGTGTGTGTGTGTGTGTGTGTGTGTACCTCTTGACCACCTCATTGTCCACCATGGTACTGTCCAACACCACTATGTGTTCAGGTATGGAGACGTGGACAGACAGCAGACCCAGAGTCATCAGACTGAGACAGGCCAGAGTGGCGCCCCCCGGGGACTCCAGAGGGAACTGCAACATCTGGAGTCAACACATAATAATAAAACAGGACCTTTATTTCTACAGGTGATCTCATTAAACCCAATCAAACAGTGTGTGAACTGAACATGAGATATCAGCATCAGATGCAGGTCAAAGTATATTCTGCTATGTTTTGTAAGTGGCACTGGCAATTCAGCCGTTTCTGCTAATTGTACAACGACTTGTAGAGGAAACATCTCATTCTTAAATACTACAAACCACATGGGAACTGCACCCACCTCCTGGATATCTAGAGGGAGAGAGGGGTCAAGGCGGGTGCAGTACCCGACTCAGGCTGCTCCGTCTGGGGAGAGGACGGGAGGCAGGGTCCTTGGAGGTAGACTCAGCTCCATGGATGGTAAAAGACAATAACTGTTCTTCCTCTTGGTTCTGGTTGTGGGCTGTGTTGTCCTCCTCCACTCTCTCTTTCTCCAAACTCTCCTCCCTCTCTCTTTCTCCAAACTCCCCCTTTCTCCAAACTCTCCTCCCCCAAACCCTCCCTCTCTTTCTCAAACTTTCCTCCCCTCCAAACTCTCCTCCCCTCTCTTTCTCCAAACTCTCCTCCCTCTTCAAACTCCCCTCCCCTCTCTTTCTCCAAACTCTCCCCCCCAACCTCCTCCAAACTCCTCCCTCTCTCTTTCTCCAAACTCTCCTCCCCTCTCTCTTTCTCCAAACTCTCCCTCCCCTCTCTCTTTCTCCAAACTCTCCTCCCCCAAACTCTCCTCCCCTCTCTTTCTCCAAACTCTCCTCCCCTCTCTCTTTCTCCAAACTCTCTCCCTTTTTTTCTCCATCTCTTTCTCCTGTCCTTCGTGTATGAAGACAGTGGTAGGGTGGTTGTCTCCAGTCCCATTCTCTCTCAAGCCCTGCATGAAGTCAAACACCTCTGTACACAGACCTGTGGGCAGACGCCATGTAAAACACCTACAGGAGAGAGGGAGAGATGGGGAGTAAGTGAGGAGGAGGGGTGGTGAGAAAAGGCCAGGTGAAAACATGTTCCTGCAAGACCTCATGGCAATTCAATTTTTAGGAACTTAAATTTGGTCGATTGGAATTAACCAAACCTCTTGATACAATGTTACCAATACATATTATTATGATTACTTAACCATGTTACTAACATGTGGTAAGTAACTAGTAGGAGTGTTACTAACCTGTAGTAACTAGTAGGAGTGTTACTAACCTGTAGTAACTAGTAGTGGTTACTAACCTGTAGTAACTAGACCTGTAGTAACTAGTAGTCGTGTTACTAACCTGTAGTAACTAGCATGTAGTAGTAGTGTTACTAACCTGTAGTAACTAGTAGTAGTGTTACTAACCTGTAGTAACTAGTAGTAGTGTTACTAACCTGTAGTAACTAGACATGTAGTAACCAGTAGTAGTGTTACTAACCTGTAGTAACTAGTAGTAGTATTACTAACCTGTAGTAACTAGTAGTAGTGTTACTAACCTGTAGTAACTAGTAGTAGCGTTACTAACCTGTAGTAACTAGTAGTAACTAACCTGTAGTAACTAGTAGTAGTGTTACTAACCTGTAGTAACTAGACCTGTAGTAACTAGTAGTAGTATTACTAACCTTTAGTAACTAGACCTGTAGTAACTAGTAGTAGTGTTACTAACTTGTAGTAACTAGTAGTAGTGTTACTAACCTGTAGTAACTAGTAGTAGTGTTACTAACCTGTAGTAACTAGTAGTATTACTAACTGTAGTAACTAGTAGTAGCATTACTAACCTGTAGTAACTAGTAGTAGCATTACTAACCTCTAGTAACTAGTAGTAGCATTACTAACCTGTAGTAACTAGTAGTAGCGTTACTAACCTGTAGTAACTAGTAGTAGTGTTACTAACCTGTAGTAACTGTAGTAGCATTACTAACCTGTAGTAACTAGTAGTAGCATTACTAACCTGTAGTAACTAGTAGTAGCATTACTAACCTGTAGCTGTAGTAACTAGTAGTGGTACTAACCTGTAGTAACTAGTAGTAGCGTTACTAACCTGTAGTAACTAGTAGTAGTATTACTAACCTGTAGTAACTAGTTAACCTGTAGTAACTAGTAGTAGCGCTACTAACCTGTAGTAACTAGTAGTAGTGTTACTAACCTGTAGTAACTAGTAGTAGTGTTACTAACCTGTAGTAACTAGTAGTAGTATTACTAACCTGTAGTAACTAGTAAACCTGTAGTAACTAGTAGTAGCGTTACTAACCTGTAGTAACTAGTAGTAGCATTACCAACCTGTAGTAGTTACTAACCTGTAGTAACTAGTAGTAGCATTACTAACCTGTAGTAACTAGTAGTAGTGTTACTAACCTGTAGTAACTCAGACAGTTAGTAAGGCGATGGGTAGTCCGGTTCTTATTGGGAACCTGTAGTAACTAGTAGTAGCGTTACTAACCTATAGTAACTAGTAGTAGTGTTACTAACCTGTAGTAACTAGTAGTAGTGTTACTAACCTGTAGTAACTAGTAGTAGTATTACTAACCTGTAGTAACTAGTAGTAGTGTTACTAACCTGTAGTAACTAGTAGTAGCGTTATAACCTGTAGTAACTAGTAGTAGTGTTACTATCCCGTAGTACTTAGTAGTTACTAACCTAACTAGTAACTAGTAGTAGTGTTACTAACATGGGGAGTAGCTAGTACCTACTAGACCTGTAGTAACTAGTAGTAGTGTTACTAACCTGTAGTAACTAGACCTGTAGTAACTAGGTAGTATTACTAACCTTTAGTAACTAGACCTGTAGTAACTAGTAGTAGTGTTACTAACCTGTAGTAACTAGTAGTAGTGTTACTAACCTGTAGTAACTAGTAGTAGTGTTACTAACCTGTAGTAACTAGTAGTAGTGTTACTAACCTGTAGTAACTAGTTACAACCTGTAGTAACTAGTAGTAGCATTACTAACCTCTAGTAACTAGTAGTAGCATTACTAACCTGTAGTAACTAGTAGTAGCGTTACTAACCTGTAGTAACTAGTAGTAGTGTTACTAACCTGTAGTAACTAGTAGTAGCATTACTAACCTGTAGTAACTAGTAGTAGCTTACTAACCTGTAGTAACTAGTAGTAGCATTACTAACCTGTAGCTGTAGTAACTAGTAGTAGCGTTACTAACCTGTAGTAACTAGTAGTAGCGTTACTAACCTGTAGTAACTAGTAGTAGTATTACTAACCTGTAGTAACTAGTAGTGGCTAACCTGTAGTAACTAGTAGTAGCGTTACTAACCTGTAGTTACTAGTAGTAGTGTTACTAACCTGTAGTAACTAGTAGTAGTGTTACTAACCTGTAGTAACTAGTAGTAGTATTACTAACCTGTAGTAACTAGTAGTAGCATTACTAACCTGTAGTAATCGTAGTAGCTTCAACCTGTAGTAACTAGTAGCACCTGTAGTAGCGTTACTAACCTGTAGTAACTAGCAGTAGCATTACTAACCTGTAGTAACTAGTAGTAGTGTTACTAACCTGTAGTAACTCTGAGACAGTAGTAACATAGGCAGAAATGGTAGGACAGTTCTTAGTAACCTGTAGTAACTAGTAGTAGCGTTACTAACCTATAGTAACTAGTAGTAGCGTTACTAACCTGTGGTAACTAGTAGCAGTGTTTCTAACCTGTAGTAACTAGTAGTAAGTATTACTAACCTGTAGTAACTAGTAGTAGTGTTACTAACCTGTAGTAACTAGTAGTAGCGTTACTAACCTGTAGTAACTAGTAGTAGTGTTACTAACCTGTAGTAACTAGTAGTAGCATTACTAACCTGTAGTAACTAGTAGTAGTGTTACTAACCTGTAGTAACTCTGACAGTGTAAGACTGCAATTTAACCTGTAGTAACTAGTAGTAGCGTTACTAACCTGTAGTAACTAGTAGTAGCGTTACTAACCTGTAGTAACTAGTAGTAGCGTTACTAACCTGTAGTAACTAGTAGTAGTATTACTAACCTGTAGTAACTAGTAGTAGCGTTACTAACCTGTAGTAACTCTGGACAGTTTAGCGGGAGGATGGTAGCGTTTTAACCTGTAGTAACTAGTAGTAGCATTACTAACCTGTAGTAACTAGTAGTAGCGTTACTAACCTGTAGTAACTAGTAGTAGCATTACTAACCTGTAGTAACTAGTAGTAGCGTTACTAACCTGTAGAACTCTGAGACAGTTGGTAAGACATCGGCAGGATGGGTAGACGAGTTCTTATTGGGTAACCTGTAGTAACTAGTAGTAGCATTACTAACCTGTAGTAACTAGTAGTATTACTAACCTGTAGTAACTAGTAGTAGCATTACTAACCTGTAGTAACTAGTAGTAGCAGTTACTAACCTGTAGTAACTAGTAGCGTTACTAACCTGTAGTAACTAGTAGTAGCATTACTAACCTGTAGTAACTAGTAGTAGCGTTACTAACCTGTAGTAACTAGTAGTAGTGTTACTAACCTGTAGTAACTCCTGAGACAGTTGAGTAATTGGGTAGGCAGTTCTTTTGGGGTAACCTGTAGTAACTAGTAGTAGCATTACTAACCTGTAGTAACTAGTAGTAGCGTTACTAACCTGTAGTAACCCAGTGGTAGCGATACTAACCTGTAGTAACTAGTAGTAGCATTACTAACCTGTAGTAACTAGTAGTACGTTACTAACCTGTAGTACGTGGCGGTTACTAACCTGTAGCAACTAGTAGTAGCATTACTAACCTGTAGTAACTAGTAGTAGTGTACTAACCTGTAGTAACTCTGAGACAGTTGGTAAGACATGGGCAGAATGGGTAGCACGTTCTTATTGGGTAACCTGTAAATGTAGTAGCTTACTAACCTATAGTAACTAGTAGTAGCGTTACTAACCTGTAGTAACTAGAAGTAGCGTTACTAACCTGTAGTAACTAGTAGTAGCGTTACTAACCTGTAGTAACTAGTAGTAGCATTACTAACCTGTAGTAACTAGTAGTAGCGTACTAACCTGTAGTAACTCACAGTTAGACTCAATTAGGGCACGCTTATTGGGGTAACCTGTAGTAACTAGTAGTAGCATTACTAACCTGTAGTAACTCTAGACAGTTTAAGATGGGCAGGCACGGTTCTTATTACGGTAACCTGTAGTAACTAGTAGTAAGCGTTACTAACCTGTAGTAACTCTGAGACAGTTGGTAAGACATGGGCAGGATGGGTAGGGCACGGTTCTTATTGGGGCCACACAGTTGACTGATCCTTCGTCTGTTGACCAATCCCTTCTTCCTACACTGGACAAACACCTGACACAGAACCTCCTGACGGTACCTACTGTAGGTATGGAAGGTCTAGAGAGAGGGAGGGAGAGATGTAGGGAGGAACGGAGGGTGGAGGGAAGGAGGGGGAGATGGGGGAAGGGAGAGAGAGAGATAGAGAGAGAAATGTAAAATAATTTCCTATTTGTCAACTTTAACATCTTCCCATAACCAACCATCCTTCTGAAATTGAATAATGGGTTCAGTGTTTGGACCGTTGATATACTTCTAATGATCTGTAAATATGGTGTGTCATTTGATTGCCTTGGGTCTATAATTGTGTGTGTGTGTGTGTGTGTGTGTGTGTACCTGGAAGGATCGGCAGCATTTCATCTGAGAGTTGGACATGGCCAACGTGCTCTGGATCAGATTGTTCAACACCAGGGAGTGGATGTCCTCAATACTGGAACACACACACACACACACACACCCCCCCCACATTACAGAAAGAAAACATAATAGGATAATTGTTGTCATGTATTTATATTATTGTGATATAGTTTTATTGTTGTCATGTATTTATATTAATGTGATATAGTTTTATTGTTGTATCTCATACCTGTTGAGAGTGTCCTTGGTGTTCTCATCTGACATGTCCTCTAGGGTGTACACCTTAAACCTAAATAACAACAACAACAACACACGTCGGCTAATAGGAGAGCACAGGAGTCTGTTGTCATGAGATGTTCCGTCTGTGTGTTTCTGTTACCGTGAGGTCTGTGTGTTGTTCTGTTACCGTGAGGTCTGTGTGTTTCTGTTACCGTGAGGTGTGTGTGTTTCTGTTACTGTGAGGTCGTGTGTTTCTGTTACCGTGAGGTCTGTGTGTTTCTGTTACCGTGAGTGTTTCTGTTACCGTGAGGTCTGTGTGTTTCTGTTACCGTGAGGTCTGTGTGTTTCTGTTACCGTGAGGTCTGTGTGTTTCTGTTACCGTGTGTTTCTGTTACCGTGAGGTCTGTGTGTTTCTGTTACCGTGAGGTCTGTGTGTTTCTGTTACCGTGAGGTCTGTGTGTTTCTGTTACCGTGAGGTCTGTGTGTTTCTGTTACCGTGAGGTCTGTGTGTTTCTGTTACCGTGAGGTCTGTGTGTTTCTGTTACCGTGAGGTGTGTGTGTGAGGTGTGTGTTACCGTGAGAACAGCTGTGTCTTGGTGTCAGGGATGGTGACATCACAGGATCCGGAGGCGGAGCTGAACTTCTGTCTGAGTAACGACACAAACTCATGGAACACTGTAGAACACTCCTGGAACACACACAACCGGTCTAGCAGTCACGCCACAGCCCAGGGGCACACATGTCTACAGGGTCAGCATAGGTTCTGATCCGGCCTACTGCCCTTCGATCGTTGGGCTTGTGAACAGAGGGGGTGTGTGTGTGTTACCTTGGGGTCGTTGGGGTCGTGTTTCCTTCCCTGTAGGTTCACTATCAGAGGCTTGTCCTGGTACACCTCCGCAAGACAGATCCTACAGGACAAACACAGCTTGTCCATTACAGATCCCACAGGACAAACACAGCTTGTCCATTACAGATCCCACAGGACAAACACAGCTTGTCCATTACAGATCCCACAGGACAAACACAGCTTGTCCATTACAGATCCCACAGGACAAACACAGCTTGTCCATTACAGATCCCACAGGACAAACACAGCTTGTCCATTACAGATCCCACAGGACAAACACAGCTTGTCCATTACAGATCCCACAGGACAAACACAGCTTGTCCATTACAGATCCCACAGGACAAACACAGCTTGTCCATTACAGATCCCACAGGACAAACACAGCTTGTCCATTACAGATCCCACAGGACAAACACAGCTTGTCCATTACAGATCCCACAGGACAAACACAGCTTGTCCATTACAGATCCCACAGGACAAACACAGCTTGTCCATTACAGATCCCACAGGACAAACACAGCTTGTCCATTACAGATCCTACAGGACAAACACAGCTTGTCCATTACAGATCCCACAGGACAAACACAGCTTGTCCATTACAGATCCCACAGGACAAACACAGCTTGTCCATTACAGATCCCACAGGACAAACACAGCTTGTCCATTACAGATCCCACAGGACAAACACAGCTTGTCCATTACAGATCCCACAGGACAAACACAGCTTGTCCATTACAGATCCCACAGGACAAACACAGCTTGTCCATTACAGATCCCACAGGACAAACACAGCTTGTCCATTACAGATCCCACAGGACAAACACAGCTTGTCCATTACAGATCCCACAGGACAAACACAGCTTGTCCATTACAGATCCCACAGGACAAACACAGCTTGTCCATTACAGATCCCACAGGACAAACACAGCTTGTCCATTACAGATCCCACAGGACAAACACAGCTTGTCCATTACAGATCCCACAGGACAAACACAGCTTGTCCATTACAGATCCCACAGGACAAACACAGCTTGTCCATTACAGATCCCACAGGACAAACACAGCTTGTCCATTACAGATCCCACAGGACAAACACAGCTTGTCCATTACAGATCCCACAGGACAAACACAGCTTGTCCATTACAGATCCCACAGGACAAACACAGCTTGTCCATTACAGATCCCACAGGACAAACACAGCTTGTCCATTACAGATCCCACAGGACAAACACAGCTTGTCCATTACAGATCCCACAGGACAAACACAGCTTGTCCATTACAGATCCCACAGGACAAACACAGCTTGTCCATTACAGATCCCACAGGACAAACACAGCTTGTCCATTACAGATCCCACAGGACAAACACAGCTTGTCCATTACAGATCCTACAGGACAAACACAGCTTGTCCATTACAGATCCCACAGGACAAACACAGCTTGTCCATTACAGATCCCACAGGACAAACACAGCTTGTCCATTACAGATCCCACAGGACAAACACAGCTTGTCCATTACAGATCCCACAGGACAAACACAGCTTGTCCATTACAGATCCCACAGGACAAACACAGCTTGTCCATTACAGATCCCACAGGACAAACACAGCTTGTCCATTACAGATCCCACAGGACAAACACAGCTTGTCCATTACAGATCCCACAGGACAAACACAGCTTGTCCATTACAGATCCACAGGACAAACACAGCTTGTCCATTACAGATCCCACAGGACAAACACAGCTTGTCCATTACAGATCCCACAGGACAAACACAGCTTGTCCATTACAGATCCCACAGGACAAACAC
Source organism: Coregonus clupeaformis (assembly GCF_020615455.1). Taxonomy (NCBI): domain Eukaryota; kingdom Metazoa; phylum Chordata; class Actinopteri; order Salmoniformes; family Salmonidae; genus Coregonus; species Coregonus clupeaformis. The sequence continues at coordinate 99,075,236 of NC_059192.1, read as the reverse complement.
AGCTTGTCCATTACAGATCCCCACAGGACAAACACAGCTTGTACATTACAGATCCCACAGGACAAACACAGCTTGTCCATTACAGATCCCTACAGGACAAACACAGCTTGTCCATTACAGATCCCACAGGACAAACACAGCTTGTCCATTACAGATCCCACAGGACAAACACAGCTTGTCCATTACAGATCCCACAGGACAACACAGCTTGTCCATTACAGATCCCACAGGACAAACACAGCTTGTCCATTACAGATCCCACAGGACAAACACAGCTTGTCCATTACAGATCCCACAGGACAAACACAGCTTGTCCATTACAGATCCCACAGGACAAACACAGCTTGTCCATTACAGATCCCACAGGACAAACACAGCTTGTCCATTACAGATCCCACAGGACAAACACAGCTTGTCCATTACAGATCCCACAGGACAAACACAGCTTGTCCATTACAGATCCCACAGGACAAACACAGCTTGTCCATTACAGATCCCACAGGACAAACACAGCTTGTCCATTACAGATCCACAGGACAAACACAGCTTGTCCATTACAGATCCCACAGGACAAACACAGCTTGTCCATTACAGATCCCACAGGACAAACACAGCTTGTCCATTACAGATCCCACAGGACAACACAGCTTGTCCATTACAGATCCCACAGGACAACACAGCTTGTCCATTACAGATCCCACAGGACAACACAGCTTGTCCATTACAGACAATAACCTTCAGTAGTCCCACATCCTGCTGATTGCAGCCCTTTAGATGATGCCCTCTCCAGAGGCTATGCAGTGACGTCAACATATTGTCAGTGTATGTGGTCTATGTAACATGACTTAACCAAACCCACAAATACAGTAGGCCCAAAACTACAATACCAAAACTCTTTCTAAGTAGAGGTGCTAATCACTAGAGCACATACTTGTAGTTGAGGTGTGTCTGTGTGTTTAGACGGTGTGTTGTGTGTGTTAACATACTTGTAGTCGAGGTGTGTCTGTTGTTTAAGGTGTGTTAACATCTTTTCGAGGTGTTCTGTGTGTTTAGACGGTGTGTTGTGTGTGTTAACATACTTGTAGTTGAGGTATGTCTGTGGGTTCTTCAGTATGTAACGTGATCGTCGTCCGACAGACGGAGAGGTTTTATCCAGAGACTCTTCAAACTCTGCATGGAGCAGATCCCTCACTACACACCATGGAACAAAGGGCCTGCGTAGCTACAACACAGAGAATAGAGCTGGAACACACACAGTACAACCAGCAGAACTAGACCTACAAAACAACACAACCTTGATCTGGAGAGAGACAGAGAGAGACAGAGACAGAGAGAGACAGCGACAGAGAGAGAGAGAGACAGAGACAGAGAGAGACGGAGAGAGACAGCGACAGAGAGAGAGAGAGACAGAGACAGAGAGAGAGAGACAGAGAGAGAGAGACAGAGACAGAGACAGAGAGACCGAGAGACAGAGATATTGAAATGTGACACCACTTCATATCATGAGAAGTGTGTGTGTGCCAGTATGTGTGTGTGTGTGTGTGTGTGTGTGTGTGTGTGTGTGTGTGTGTATCTACCTTGCGGTTGAGGAAGTGTGAAGCGACTCTACAGAGGATGAGAACAGAGTCCTCCCTGACGCTCCATGTTACTCTCCGTCTGGTCATCATAGTCAGAGCTTTATGGTCTGCTTCATCATGGACTGGGGTACGCTTCTTAACCTCCTCTACTGAACACACACACCACTGTCACCATCAACACCTTTATCACCATCACCTTCATCATCACCACCACCACCTTTATCATCACCATCATCCACTTCACACCATGATCAGTTTCTTCCTCCACTGGATAATAACAACAATTCCCAACAATCAAAGAAAAAAACAGTGTGTGTGTGCTAGTGCTGAGCGATTAACTGAAACGTCGGTTATTTCAGTTTTTAAACGACTAAATGAGCGATATTGGTTCAGCAGCATACCGCCCTCCATCCCACTGCTGGCTTGCCTCTGAAGCTAAGCAGGGTTGGTCCTGGTCGGTCCCTGGATGGGATACCAGATGCTGCTGGAAGTGGTGTTGGAGGGCCAGTCGGAGCCACTCTTTCCTCTGGTCTAAAGAAATATCCCAATGCCCCAGGGCAGTAATTGGGGACATTGACCTGTGTAGGGTGTTGTCTTTCGGATGCGACGTGGTCACTAAGTATCCCATGGTACTTATCGTACGAGTAGGGGTGTTAACCCCGGTGTCCCGGCTAAATTCCCAATCTGGCCCTCATACCATCATGGCCACCTAATCATCCCCAGCTTCCAATTGGCTCATTCATCCCCCATCCTCTCCCTGTAACTATTCCCCAGGTCGTTGCTGTAAATGAAAATGTGTTCAGTCAACTTACCTGGTAAAATAAGGGATAAATAAAAACAAATATTTTTTTTTGTTTTTTGTTTTCTGTGAGCTCAATGCGCACATTGGGCTGCAGTTTCTCTAGAGATAAATCGGATCATGTCTGAACTGTGGGATGTAATAGGGAGTTGTAGTTTCCAACAGGACAATGTTCTACAAAGTTTAGCGCAGAAAACTTGATAATGAACTACAACGACCATAATCCATTGCGCCGCCTACTTATCCGTTCTGGGTTTCTTTTACACCTGCTATGTAAGAGAGACGAAGAATGTGAGATCAAGAGAGATACGTAGAGAGCAGTTTCTACGCGAAGTTTCTCTTCCTGAAAATACATGATCTAAGTGATTGATAGTTGGTGTTCAGCAGTCATAAAAGCCTGCCTTATTTACTTTGAAGAAACTACTAAAATAGTGATTTTGTCAGACAGCAGCTCTATAGAGATGAGATGATGACTTGGAATGAAATGATAGTCATCAAATAAAACTAATGTAATATACACAACAACTGGAATATTTTATTAAAGTAATGTGAATAAATGGTTAATAAGTGATAAGCAGTAATGGTCAGTCACTACCATCATGGGACTTTTATTAATAGTTTTATTCTGTGTTGCTACAGCATTCAACCCACATAATGCATAGTGCATTTAATGTTTGTTTTTTAAAATTGCCGAAACCGTAAATCTAACCGAAACCGAACCGACCTAAGAAAGCACTAACCGCTCCGCACAAGTGTGTGTCTGCGTGTACGGACCCACCTTTCTTCTTCTTGCGTGGTGTTTTGACCAGCTTTTTCTGTTTGATGGTTCTCTTCCTCCTCTGCTTCTTCCCTCCTTTAACCAGCTGGTTCCTATTGGAGGACTCAGTGGCGATGTGGACCACTTCCTCCTCCACCCTCAACCCTGCTGGGACCCCGTGCTTAGAGGACAGGGGCCCGGGGAACTTAGGACCTTCAGGGGACAGAGATGAACACACACACACACACATATATACACAGTTGAAGTCGGAAGTTTACACACACCTTAGTGTGAAATGTGTGGAGTGGTTGAAAAGCGAGTTTTAATGACTCCAACCTAAGGGTATGTAAACTTCCGACTTCAACACAAATCGGTGCATTCTAAAAAGCTATCCAACGATTGTTCCATAGGGTTGTGTTTTTCGGGAGTGATATTGGTTCTTGTAGAATCCGTTAAATGTACTTCCATATTGTTATAGAGTTCTTAACTATGAAGTTTATGTTCTTAGCTTTATACTTTGAAAATAAATCTGTGAAAAGATTCTAGGGTCAGCATACGCATCTTCAATATGTTCAAATGTGGTGCGTTTAACTATATGTTGCAAGTAAAAGCCTTGGGTGGCGAGTTTGATACAATTCCAAGTGTGGGAGGTTAAAACCACCTTCAGACTTCGGAAAACGTAAAACTTCCCATTTTATTCTTTGAGTTTTATTTGCCCATATAAAGTCTTATGGCCAAGTGTACTTTTTTAAAGAATGTCTTTGGGAGCCATGCCATTCTGAAGAGGTTTACTCTACCTGTAAGATTTATGGGAAGATTGTTCCATTTAATTAGATCTGCTTTCATATTGTTGAGAAATGGGATAAAGTTATCTTTATATATTTGTTGTCACTTATTAAGCTTCCTAAGTATTCTATATATTTTGTGATCCACTTAAAGGATTGCTGTAGTCATGAGTTATTTTTTATTTTTCCTATTTGCCATTATTAAAAATCTTTCCAAGTTAATTTTATAGCCTGAGAATTTTGAGTATTCTGAAAATATTTTTAGCAAGGGGGGCACTGAGCTTTCAATATCGGTCAGGTTCATCAGGAGATCGTCGGCAAATAAGTTTAGTTTACGTTCATGATTACCAATACTGATACCTGTTACGTTTGGGTCCTGTCTAATTCTTTCTTCAAGCGGTTCAATTGCCAGTGCAAACAGGAAGGGGGAGAGGGGACTTCCCTGTCTTGTGCCCCTTTCTAAAGCATTTTCATCAGATAATGAATTGTTTGTGTATATTTTTGCTTTATGATATTTATAATATATTTTTATTACATTTATTATTTCAGCTGGAAAGTTGAAGGTTTTCACAGTTTTGAACAGAAAAGGCCATTCAAGACAGTCGAAAGCCTTTTTGGCATCAACAGCCTTCATTGATAACATTTCTTGTATTTTAGCGTATTGTATTATACTGAAATATGGTCTTGTATTTGTTTGTAAATGTATATTTTTAATAAACCCTGTTTGATTAATATGTATCAAGTCTGTTTGATTAATATGTAAAAAGTCAAGACTTTTTCCATTCTGTTGCTGATGCGCTTTGATATTATTTAATTGTCGCAATTTATTAAACTTATGGGTCTGTAGTCTGAAAGGGACTCTCCAGATTTTCCTGGTTTCAATATAACTGAAATAACCGTTTGATATGTGGAAGGAGGAAGCACTGAATTGAGTGACACATGAGCTGTCATTTGCGTAAAAAGGGGCGTTACTTTGTCCCATCATTTTCCCTTCCTTCCCCACCCAAGACAAGCTTGTCCCTACCTCCCATCTTTTCCCCTCCCTTCTTCCACAGACACACTTGTACCCACCTCCATCAACTCACTCATCCATTCTCCCAAGCCAACATATACCCTATCTCCACTCATCCATTCTCCCAACCAACATATACCCTATGCCTCCACTCATCCATTCTCCCACAACATATACCCTATGGCTCCACTCATCCATTCTCCCAACCAACATATACCCTATGCCTCCACTCATCCTTCCTCCCACAACATATCCCTATGGCTCCACTCATCCATTCTCCCAACAACTTATCCCTACCTCCACTCATCCATTCTCTCACAACATATACCCTAGCCTCCCCATCCATTCCTCTCACAACTTATCCCTATGCCTCCCATCCATTCTCCCTTCAACATATCCCTATGGCTCCACTCATCCATTCTCTCACAACATATACCCTATGCCTCCACTCATCCATTCTCTCACAACATATACCCTATGCCTCCACTCATCCATTCTCCCACAACATATACCCTATGCCTCCACTCATCCATTCTCTCACAACATATACCCTATGCCTCCACTCATCCATTCTCTCACAACATATACCCTATGCCTCCACTCATCCATTCTCTCACAACATATACCCTATGCCTCCACTCATCCATTCTCACACAACATATACCCTATGCCTCCACTCATCCATTCTCCCACAACATATACCCTATGCCTCCACTCATCCATTCTCCACACAACATATACCCTATGCCTCCACTCATCCATTCCCCCACAACATATACCCTATGCCTCCACTCATCCATTCTCCCACAACATATACCCTATGCCTCCACTCATCCATTCCCCCACAACATATACCCTATGCCTCCACTCATCCATTCTCCCACAACATATACCCTATGCCTCCACTCATCCATTCTCCCACAACATATACCCTATGCCTCCACTCATCCATTCTCCCACAACATATACCCTATGCCTCCACTCAACCATTCTCACACAACATATACCCTATGCCTCCACTCATCCATTCTCACACAACATATACCCTATGCCTCCACTCAACCATTCTCTCCCACCCTCCTACATATTTTCATATTCACCATCCCATTGATATACACAGACAGCCACACTAGGCTTGGGCGGTATACTGTATATACCGTTATTTTTTTGGAGAAAAAGCCACAGGATGGTTTAACAATACCGTCAAAACAAATCAGAACTATTTCTTAGAAGTTTTTTTCAATAATATTGAATATTTGTAGCTACTTTTTAAAGTGAATACCTGCAGTTAACTTGTGCAATACGTTAGGCGATAAAAGCAGATAGCGTTCTTCATTTCACCCGTCACATTATTTTAGATTATGAAGCTTAACGGTCACAACGGGATAGCGGGAGCTGGTGAGTCCATAGCTTTCTATATCTATCAGCGAGTCTCTGCTGGTGAGTCCATAGCTTTCTATATCTATCAGCGAGTCTCTGCTGGTGAGTCCATAGCTTTCTATATCTATCAGCGAGTCTCTGCTGGTGAGTCCATAGCTTTCTATATCTATCAGCGAGTCTCTGCTGGTGAGTCCATAGCTTTCTATATCTATCAGCGAGTCTCTGCTGGTGAGTCCATAGCTTTCTATATCTATCAGCGAGTCTCTGCTGGTGAGTCCATAGCTTTCTATATCTATCAGCGAGTCTCTGCTGGTGAGTCCATAGCTTTCTATATCTATCAGCGAGTCTCTGCTGGTGAGTCCATAGCTTTCTATATCTATCGGCGAGTCTCTGCTGGTGAGTCCATAGCTTTCTATATCTATCGGCGAGTCTCTGCTGGTGAGTCCATAGCTTTCTATATCTATCGGCGAGTCTCTGCTGGTGAGTCCATAGCTTTCTATATCTATCGGCGAGTCTCTGCTGGTGAGTCCATAGCTTTCTATATCTATCAGCGAGTCTCTGCTGGTGAGTCCATAGCTTTCTATATCTATCGGCGAGTCTCTGCTGGTGAGTCCATAGCTTTCTATATCTATCAGCGAGTCTCTGCTGGTGAGTCCATAGCTTTCTATATCTATCAGCGAGTCTCTGCTGGTGAGTCCATAGCTTTCTATATCTATCGGCGAGTCTCTGCTGGTGAGTCCATAGCTTTCTATATCTATCAGCGAGTCTCTGCTGGTGAGTCCATAGCTTTCTATATCTATCAGCGAAGTCTCTGCTGGTGAGTCCATAGCTTTCTATATCTATCAGCGAGTCTCTGCTGGTGAGTCCATAGCTTTCTATATCTATCAGCGAGTCTCTGCTGGTGAGTCCATAGCTTTCTATATCTATCAGCGAGTCTCTGCTGGTGAGTCCATAGCTTTCTATATCTATCAGCGAGTCTCTGCTGGTGAGTCCATAGCTTTCTATATCTATCAGCGAGTCTCTGCTGGTGAGTCCATAGCTTTCTATATCTATCAGCGAGTCTCTGCTGGTGAGTCCATAGCTTTCTATATCTATCAGCGAGTCTCTGCTGGTGAGTCCATAGCTTTCTATATCTATCAGCGAGTCTCTGCTGGTGAGTCCATAGCTTTCTATATCTATCAGCGAGTCTCTGCTGGTGAGTCCATAGCTTTCTATATCTATCAGCGAAGTCTCTGCTGGTGAGTCCATAGCTTTCTATATCTATCAGCGAGTCTCTGCTGGTGAGTCCATAGCTTTCTATATCTATCAGCGAGTCTCTGCTGGTGAGTCCATAGCTTTCTATATCTATCAGCGAGTCTCTGCTGGTGAGTCCATAGCTTTCTATATCTATCAGCGAGTCTCTGCTGGTGAGTCCATAGCTTTCTATATCTATCAGCGAGTCTCTGCTGGTGAGTCCATAGCTTTCTATATCTATCAGCGAGTCTCTGCTGGTGAGTCCATAGCTTTCTATATCTATCAGCGAGTCTCTGCTGGTGAGTCCATAGCTTTCTATATCTATCAGCGAGTCTCTGCTGGTGAGTCCATAGCTTTCTATATCTATCAGCGAGTCTCTGCTGGTGAGTCCATAGCTTTCTATATCTATCAGCGAGTCTCTGCTGGTGAGTCCATAGCTTTCTATATCTATCAGCGAGTCTCTGCTGGTGAGTCCATAGCTTTCTATATCTATCAGCGAGTCTCTGCTGGTGAGTCCATAGCTTTCTATATCTATCAGCGAAGTCTCTGCTGGTGAGTCCATAGCTTTCTATATCTATCAGCGAGTCTCTGCTGGTGAGTCCATAGCTTTCTATATCTATCAGCGAGTCTCTGCTGGTGAGTCCATAGCTTTCTATATCTATCAGCGAGTCTCTGCTGGGAGTCCATAGCTTTCTATATCTATCAGCGAGTCTCTGCTGGTGAGTCCATAGCTTCTATATCTATCAGCGAGTCTCTGCTGGTGAGTCCATAGCTTTCTATATCTATCAGCGAGTCTCTGCTGGTGAGTCCATAGCTTTCTATATCTATCAGCGAGTCTCTGCTGGTGAGTCCATAGCTTTCTATATCTATCAGCGAGTCTCTGCTGGTGAGTCCATAGCTTTCTATATCTATCAGCGAGTCTCTGCTGGTGAGTCCATAGCTTTCTATATCTATCAGCGAGTCTCTGCTGGTGAGTCCATAGCTTTCTATATCTATCAGCGAGTCTCTGCTGGTGAGTCCATAGCTTTCTATATCTATCAGCGAGTCTCTGCTGGTGAGTCCATAGCTTTCTATATCTATCAGCGAGTCTCTGCTGGGTGAGTCCATAGCTTTCTATATCTATCAGCGAGTCTCTGCTGGTGAGTCCATAGCTTTCTATATCTATCAGCGAGTCTCTGCTGGTGAGTCCATAGCTTTCTATATCTATCAGCGAGTCTCTGCTGGTGAGTCCATAGCTTTCTATATCTATCAGCGAGTCTCTGCTGGTGAGTCCATAGCTTTCTATATCTATCAGCGAGTCTCTGCTGGTGAGTCCATACCGATTCTTGACATTCTCCTTCCACCTCTCTCGTCAACGAGCTGTTTTCGCCCACAGGACTGCCGCTGACTGGATGTTTTATTGTTTGTTGCACCTTTATCGGTAAACCCTAGACACTGTCGTGCGTGAAAAGCCCAGGAGGACGGCCGTTTCTGAGATACTGGAACCGGCGCGCCTGGCACCGACGATCATACCACGCTCAAAGTTGCTTAGGTCACTCGTTTTGCCCATTCTAACGTTCAATCAAACAGTAACTGAATGCCTCGATGCCTGTCTGCCTGCTTTATATAGCAAGCCACGGCCACGTGAATCAGTGTCTGTAGGCGCGATCCATTCACGTGATAAACTGACCGGTGAGTGTGTATATATGTAGAAACACAGACAGACAGGAGTGTAACTCACCTATATCCATGGCCAGATGTTTGCTCAGTAGACTCTTCAGTCTCACTGTGTTACTGGACTCATACTGTTTGTTGCTCTAGAACACACATTCAAATGACCACTTACAATTCTAGAGCACTAAAAGTCTTAATATTCCAGAGCACTAAAAGTCTTACAATTCTAGAGCACTAAATGTGGAGATAGTTCATATTTCTATAGACACAACATAATAATACCGGTCAGTCTATTTGTGCACACAGGTGTTTTAGTGTGTGTTTTAGTGTGTGTGTGTGTAGGTTTTAGTGTGTGTGTGTAGTGTGTGTGTTTTAGTGTGTGTGTGTGTTTTAGTATTAGTGTGTGTTTTAGTATTAGTGTGTGTGTTAGTATTAGTGTGTGTGTGTTAGTATTAGTGTGTGTGTGTGTTTTATTGTGTGTGTTACCCTCTTGGTTCTCATCAGATGACTGGTCCAGATCCAGTTGCGTTTGAGATGTCCGAAGAAGTCAGAGTCCAGACCTCCTGCTCCTTTACTATCACCTGGTATTACTGCTGCCTCACACACCTCCCTGCTGCCCCTACACACACACACACACACACACACACACACACACACACACACACGTTAGACAGGTCACACACACAGGTTACAAACACAGGTTACACACACTCTCTCTTCCCCTTTACTTGAGCATGTGTTCCAGGTGGCGGAACCTGTGGCGGTCTGTCTCCACGGGAACCCTGACTGGCTCCTCCTCCTCCTGGGATTTGGAGGCGGAGCTTTTCTTCGGCCGCTCCTTCCTGATCACACCTGGGAGAGATAAAGGGAGCGAGAAAGAGAGAGACAGAGAGAGGGATGAGAGAGAGAAGGATATGGAGAGAGGGAGAGAGAGAGACCGAGAGAGAAGGAGAAGAGAGAGAGGGAGAGAGAGAGAGGAGAGAAAGAGAAAGAGAGAGAGAGAAAGAGAGAGAGAAAGAGAGAGAGAGAGAGAGAGAGGAGGGAGCGAGAGAGAGAGAGAGAGAGAGAGAGAGAGAGAGAGAGAGAAGAGAGAGAGAAGAGGAGAGAGAGAGAGTAGCATGTGCATGCAGGCAGATCGTCGATAGTGATAGTTTTTGCATGTCTATGTGTGTGTTTTAGTGAGTGTGTGCATGCACTTGTTTCTGTGTGTGGCCTACCTAGTGGTGTGTTGAGGCAGACACACAGCAGGTCAAACCAGTAGTTGTCTACGTCTGTCAAGGTGTTCAGTGTGTATCTGCGTCTCTCAAACACCCTGGTCTCCAAGACCAGGTTATAGTGAGGTTCACACGTCGTAGTGTCCACTATCATACAGTTACGCTTCACATACAGATACACCTAGAGAGAGAGAGAGAAGCAGATTCTAAATAGAGACCTTGTCAAATTCTAAGAGTTAAAACAAAGAATACATGAACAATACAGTCCTTCAGAAAGTATTCACACGCATTGACTTTTTCCACATTTTGTTGTGTTACAGCCTGATTTTAAAATGGATTAAATTTAGATATTTTTTTGTCACTTGGCTCTGTCATATCCTCACATGGCCTTTCCTATCATTGCTACGCTGACGATACACAACTAATCTTCTCCTTTCCCCCTTCTGATAACCAGGTGGCGAATCGCATCTCTGCATGTCTGGCAGACATATCAGTATGGATGACGGATCACCACCTCAAGCTGAACCCTGGCAAGACGGAGCTGCTCTTCCTCCCGGGGAAGGACTGCCCGTTCCATGATCTCGCCATCACGGTTGACAACTCCGCTGTGTCCTCCTCCCAGAGTGCGAAGAGCCTAGGCGTGACCCTGGACAACACCCTGTCGTTCTCCGCCAACATCAAGGCGGTGACCCGCTCCTGCAGGTTCATGCTCTACAACATTCGGAGAGTACGACCCTGCCTTACACAGGAAGCGGCACAGGTCCTAATCCAGGCACTTGTCATCTCCCCGGCTGGACTACTGCAACTCGCTGTTGGCTGGCCTCCCTGCCTGTGCCATTAAACCCCTACAACTCATCCAGAATGCCGCAGCCCGTCTGGTGTTCAACCTTCCCAAGTTCTCTCACGTCACCCCCTCCTCCGCACACTCCACTGGCTTCCAGTTGAAGCTCGCATCCGCTACAAGACCATGGTGCTTGCCTATGGAGCAGTGAGGGAACGGCACCTCTGTACCTTCAGGCTCTGATCAGTCCCTACACCCAAACGAGGGCATTGCGTTCATCCACCTCTGGCCTGCTGGCTCCCCTTCCTCTGCGGAAGCATAGTTCCCGCTCAGCCCAGTCAAAACTGTTCGCTGCTCTGGCACCCCAATGGTGGAACAAGCTCCCTCACGACGCCAGGACAGCGGAGTCACTCACCACCTTCCGGAGACATTTGAAACCCCACCTCTTTAAGGAATACCTGGGATAGGATAAAGTAATCCTTCTACCCCCCAAATTGTAAAGTGGTTATCCCACTGGCTATAGGGTGAACGCACCAATTTGTGAGTCGCTCTGGCTAAGAGCGTCTGCTAAATGACGTTAATGTGCCCTTGAGCAAGGCACTTAACCCTAATTGCTCCTGTAAGTCGCTCTGGATAAGAGCGTCTGCTAAATGACTAAAATGTAAATGTAAATGTAAAATGTAAATGTCACTGGTATACACACACAATACTCCATAATCTCAAAGTGAAATTATGTTTTTCGAAATGTTTACTAATTACAAATTAAAAGCTGAAATGTCTTGAGTCAATAAGTAAGCCTAAATAAATTGGCTTAACAAGTCACATAATAAGTTGCATGGACTCTGTGTGAAATAATAGTGTTTAACATGATTTTTGAATGACTACCTCATCTCTGTACCCCACACATACAATTATCTTTAAGGTCACTCAGTCGAGCAGTGAATTTCAACCACAAAGACCAGGGAGGTTTTTCCAGTGCCTCCCAAAGTAGGGCACCTATTGGTAGATGGGTAATAAAAAAAGCTGACATTGAATATCCCTTTGAGCATGGGGAAGCTATTAATTTCACTTTGGATGGTGTGTCAATACACCCAGTCACTACAAAGATACAGGCATCCTTCCTAACTCAGTTGCCAGAGAGGAAGGAAACCGCTCTGGGATCTCACCATGAGGCCAATGGTGACTTTAAAACAGTTACAGATTTTAAATCACAGATCGAACAATGAGCCAGATATTTCACCGGATGTATAACTGTGAAGCATCCGGTTGACGTTTCCATTCACTACCAAATATGGTGATGAGAGGAAGCCCAGTGGCCGGCAGTGGGAGAAGATGGAGAGAGATGGATTTTGGCCAACATTCTGCTAATTTTCTCATCGACAAAACATTTGATCTCCATATAGTTTTCTGTTCCTAAAAACTAAACTCTGTAACAAACAGAGTGGACTTTACCCTTTGCCAAAGTTTTAAAAAATGGCGTTGTGCAAAGGCAAATTGAGTTTTGCACACGCGCACTTCACAGAGTAGGCGTTCCCTAATAGAAATATGCAAATAAATGCTAAAATGTGCCAATAGGATTTTACTAGCTCGTGCTTGGCTCTGCCCACCTCCTTGCTTGTTCTGCCCACTATTTTTCATCTGCTACCATTGGAAATGAAAGGCTCTGGTCTATCTTGGGTTAGTTATAAAAATCTTTGGTTTAATGGTTGTGATAGGAGAAAACTGATGGATCAACAACATTGTAGTTACTTCACAATACTAACCTAATTGACAGTGAAAAGGAGGGAGACTGCAGAATAAAACATATTCCAAAACATGCATCCTGTTTGCAACAAGGCACTAAAGTAATACTGCATAAAATGTGGCAAAGCAATTAACTTTTTGTGCTGAATACAAAGTGTTATGTTTGGGGCAAATCCAATAACACATTACTGAGTAGCACGCTCCATATTTTCAAGCATAGTGTTGGCTGCATCATGTTATGGGTATGCTTGTTATGGGTATGCTTGTAGTTTTTCAGGATAAAAAAGAAACGGAATGGAGCTAAGCACAGGGAAAATCCTAGAGGAAAAACTGGTTCAGTCTGCTTTCCACCAGACACTGGGAGATTAATTCACCTTTCATCAGGACAATAACCTAAAATAAGGCCAAGTCTACACTGGAGTTGCTTACCAAGAAGACAGTGAATGTTCTGGAGTGTCCGAGTTACAGTTTTGACTTGAATGTGCTTGTAAATCTACCACAAGACCTGAAAATTGTTGTCTAGCAATGATCACCAATCAATTTGACAGAGCTTGAATTATTTTGAAAAGAATAAATGGGCAAATGTTGCACAATCCAGGTGTGGAACGCTCTTAGAGACTTACCCAGAAAGACTCACCGCTGTAATCGCTGCCAAAGGTTGATTCTACAAAGTATTGACCCAGGGGTGTGAATACCTATGTAAATTAGATATTTCTGTATTTCATTTTCAATAAATGTGCAAACATTTCTAAAAACATGTTTTCAATTTGTCATTATGGGGCATTGTGTGAGATGGGTCAGATTTTTTGTTGTTGATTTAATCCATTTTGAATTCAGGCTACCCTTGCAGGGATAATGGCACTTAACCTTATTCTATAAATGTTTTAATATGATGGGACAACACATTGGGAGGGATCTTAGACCATTCCTCCATTCAGAATCTTTCCAGGTCCTTGATATCCTTCGGTCTGCAGTTATGGAGTGCCCTCGTCAATCCAAAACACAGGTTTTCAAAATCGGGTTCAAGGCTAGAGACAGATATAGGCCATTGCAAAATGTTGATCTTACGGTCAATTAATTTATTGTGGATTTTGATGTGTGCTTGGGATCGTCTTGCTACCAACCAGGTTTTGGCTAAAATATCCTGGTTCTGCGTTAAGGTCAACGGCATCAAGTTCATGGCATTGACCTTAAAAAAAGGGCCCCAGGACCATTGGAAGCAAAACAGCCCCATAACGTCAAAGATCCACCACCATATTTAGATTTTTTTTAAGCACACAATATAAGCTTGGTATTTGTATTATTTATTTTATACAGTATTTCTGGCCAATCATTTAGGATGTGACTAATATAAACTGAGAACACCTTCCTAATATTGAGCTGCATCCCCCCCAAACACAATTTATGTCTCAATTGTCTCCAGGCTTAAAAACCCTTCTTTAACCCGTCTCCTCCTCTTCATCTACACTAATTGAAGTGGATTTAACAAGTGACATCAACAATGGATCATAGCTTTCACCTGGATACACCTGGTCAGTCTGTCATGGGAAAAAGCAGGTGTCCTTAATGTTTTGTACACTCAGTGTATAACTGGGAGTAACTGGTCTATGTGTCAGCTGGTATATCTAACTGGGAGTAACTGGTCTATGTGTCAGCTGGTATATCTAACTGGTAGTAACTGGTCTGTGTGTCAGCTGGTATATCTAACTGGTAGTAACTGGTCTATGTGTCAGCTGGTATATCTAACTGGTAGTAACTGGTCTATGTGTCAGCTGGTGTACAAAACATTAGGAACACCTTCCTAATATTGAGTTGCACCCCCTATTTGCCCTCAGAACAGCCTGAATTCGTCGGGGCATGGACTCTACAAGGTGTGGAAAAGCGTTCCACAGGGATGCTGGCCCATGTTGACTCGAATGACTCCTACAGGAAGGACAGGGGACTCACCTTCTTTAATAGGGGCGGCAGGTAGCTTAGTGGTTAAGAGCGTTGTGCCAGTAACCGAAAGGTCGCTGATTCTAATCCCCGAGCCGACTAGGTGAAAAATCTGTCGATGTGCCCTTGAGCAAGGCACTTAACCCTAATTGCTCCTGTAAGTCGCTCTGGATAAGAGCGTCTGTTAAATTACTAAAATGTAAAATGTAACAGATGTATTTATACTAGACTAGACCTGGTCTTTGCCTTGAAACTCTCGACCGGTCCAAGCTTCAGCAGACACAGTTATCCTGGAGTAGCTACCTGGTCTTTAACCTCTTCAACACAGTTATCCTGGAGTAGTTACCTGGTCTTTAACCTCTTCAACACAGTTATACTGGAGTAGTTACCTGGTCTTTAACCTCTTCAACACAGTTATCCTGGAGTAGTTACCTGGTCTTTAACCTCTTCAACACAGTTATACTGGAGTAGCTACCTGGTCTTTAACCTTTTCAATGACGGGGCAACATTTAGATTTCATGAGTTGGCCATAAAACAATAACTCGTAAATGTTGCACAGTTTTAGAAATGTCTGGAATTCACCTTTTTAGCTAAAGTAGTTCTGCATTGCTGAGGTCACATACTATGAAAATATGAAATATTATGATTTTTTTTCTCTATTCAACAAAAGTGGGGCAATAGGGCTTGAACTGACTGAAATGTTGTTTTATGTAGTAACAATCAAATGAAAACGACTTACTTTAAGATTTCACCTTTCTTATAACTGTAAAAATAAATATGATCATACTTAGTGACAGTACAATATTAGCACTATTGCATAACTGACGAGAAATAATTTTCTAAATGTCCACTGAGCACCAGACACCATTCAAATGTGAGCAGACTTGTTACAACTTCAGCTTTAAGCACAAAGTCATTTCGTCCGTCTCTAAGAGAAAGGGGTCTTGTTTACGTTCTAGGAAATTATTTTAGTATTTTTTTCTATGTTGCGAGCTCCAAGTCTGGCTGAGAATATCACGTGATGAAACCATTATGGTTGGACTCGCTAGACTGTCACCTTTCATTTGCCGTCACCCTGTCATGAGCCCTCTCACTCCACCGGGTTACCACCTTAATTTGTTTCCACTATCTTCCACTCTGCTCACCTCCCTCTCTCTACTCAGCCTAACTAGCTCCACCTGTCCCTGCTCTGCTCGGCTCTAATTACTCTGCCAGCTGCGCTGCATTACCCACTAACCTCTCCCAGTATTTAAGGCCCTGTCTTTCAGCTCTCCGGTGTCAGATCGTCTGCAAAGCTCACACCCGGAACCTGTTTGCTCGCGCTTCTGGCTCACCCTGGTTTTGTGACCCCGGACCTGCCTGTTTTTGGATACTCTTCTGCCTCAGGAGATCCAGACCTGCTTCTGCCATTACGACTCCTGACTACTCTTCAATCCCGGTAACTCTGACCAGCCTTCTGCCTTGCTACTACGTATTTTGGATTTCCCTTGAACTGTACTGCTGCCTGGTTTCATTCCGCCCCTGTTGTGTCTGTGTCTCCCCCCAGGACTTCTGGACCACCCACCACCGGCTTCATAGGACGCATCGCTGCCACTGGGGGGCACAGACCCAGCGCATTGGACGGGATCCCTGTTACCCCTGGAGCCTTCATTCACTCCCTACTTCCCTTTTCCCTTAAGTTTAATAAACTTTCTGGTGTGACGCAATTGTGGTCCTCTGGTCGTCTGTCTGAATCGTGACAGTACGATCTGACCATTATGGACTCAGCGCACACTTTCCCGACATGGAAACCGATGAGCATGAGCAGCAGTTCCAGCAGCAGCAACAACAACTCGCCATGATCATTCAACTCCTCACCAACCTTACCCCAGCCAGTCTGCCCACCAGCCCAGCCCCGAGTTACCTGCCCCGGTCATTGCAGCCGCTGCTCCGAACCCAAGATTGGAAACCCCGAGCGGTTCAACGGCGATTCAACCCAGGTCCGGCCATTCCTGACTAGCTGCCGACTTCAGTTCTCCTTGCAGCCAAGGACCTTCGCCACGGAGGGGGCTAAAGTTGGGTATGCCATCACTCACCTGACGGGCCGAGCTCGACTCTGGGGAACAGCAGAGTTCGAACGTCAAACCCCCGCATGTGCAACCTTCGACCTGTTTGCTGAGGAGATGCTGAAGGTGTTTGACCTGGATTCACCCACCGCAGAGGCGTCTCGTGAACTGTTCAGTATTCGACAAGGCAGACGTACAGTCGCAGACCATTCCATCGACTTCCGAACCCTGGCTAGACGAAGTTCTTGGAACACACCATCGTTGGTGGACGCGTTCTTCCATAGTTTGGCTGACTATATCAAGGACGAGTTGGTCTCCCATGAACTGCCTTCCACTCTTGATGAAGCCATCGCACTGACTGTCAGGATCGACAGAAGGATACAGACCCGTCGTCGTGAGAGGGGGCGCCAAGGTCCACCTACTACCGGCATTCGGAGAGATCCGGCTGGGCTCCTGTCATCTACTGCCACTCACCCAGGTCAGCTTGATCAGTCTGAGCCTATGGAGATTGGGCGAGCCTCCCTCACTCCTGCAGAGCGCCAGCGCCGCTTCACCTCAAACCTCTGCCTCTATTGTGGAGGTGATGGACATCGTGTGGTAACCTGCCCTTTAAAGGGCCGAAGCTCACCGGGCGTAGGGGGAGTCCGGTTGAGTTCAATGACCATCCAGTCCTCCGACCGCAAACCCCTGCTGCAAGTTCACCTCCGCCTCTCTGACTCAACTCACACCCTGGCTGCTCTGGTGGATTCTGGCGCCGAAGCCAACATAATGGACATCAAGCTGGCACGCCAACTGGGACTGGAGAACCTCCGTTTGACACCTCCTATTCCTGCCCGGGCACTGGACGGACACTTACTCGGATCGGTCACTCATGTCACGGCCCCGGTCTCGATGGGTCTGTCCGGAAACCATCAAGAAACTATCCAGTTTCACCTGCTCCCCTCTCCAGGCCAACCCCTCATCCTGGGTTACCCATGGCTCCGCCGGCACAACCCTCAGCTCGACTGGGTGACCGGGGTGATCAGGGAGTGGGGAGAGGACTGCCACCGAACCTGCCTGCTTGCTGCCGCACTACCCCCTCGGCCAGTACCTACTAACTCCGCTCCTGACCTCTCCAATGTCCCAGAATGCTACCATGGTCTCAGAGAGGTGTTTAACAAAGCAAGAGCCACATCTCTGCCCCCCTCACCGACCGTACGACTGTGCCATCGACCTCCTCCCTGGAACAGCTCCTCCAAGGGGTCGTCTTTATTCGTTGTCTGCTCCTGAAAGAAAGTCCATGGAGGACTACATCAATGGCTCTCTGTCCGCAGGATTAATCCGTTCATCTTCATCTCCTGCTGGTGCTGGCTTCTTCTTTGTGGGGAAGAAGGACGGATCTCTTCGCCCCTGCATCGACTACAGGGGACTCAACGACATCACAGTGAAGAACCGTTACCCTCTGCCTCTGCTCACCTCTGCTTTTGAGTTGCTCCAGGGAGCCACTGTTTTTACCAAGTTGGATCTCAGAAACGCTTACCACCTAGTGCGGATCCGGGAGGGAGATGAATGGAAAACCGCATTCAATACACCAACAGGCCACTACGAGTATCTGGTTATGCCTTTTGGCCTCACCAATGCTCCTGCTGTGTTCCAGGCTCTAGTGAATGATGTACTGCGGGACATGTTAAACAAGTTTGTCTTCGTTTACCTGGATGACATCTTAATTTACTCCAGAAACCTGTCTGAACACACCCGCCATGTCCAGCAAGTCCTTCATCGTCTTCTGGAGAATTCCCTCTACGCCAAGGCAGAGAAATGTGAGTTTCACGTCAAGACAGTGGCCTTCCTGGGGTACATAGTGGCAGAAGGAAGTATCCAAATGGATCCTGCCAAAGTATCAGCAGTCACTTCATGGCCAGTTCCGGAGAACAGAAAGAAGCTGCAACAGTTTCTGGGGTTTGCTAACTTCTATAGGAAGTTTATCCGGAACTACAGTACCGTTGCTGCCCCTCTCACTGCTCTAACCAGCACCAAGCAACCCTTCACCTGGACCCCAGCAGCCGACAAAGCCTTCAGTACCCTCAAGGTGAGGTTCACCTCCGCTCCCATCCTCCAGATGCCTGATGTGGACCGGCAATTCATTGTGGAGGTGGACGCCTCGGATGTGGGAGTTGGGGCTGTGATTTCTCAGTGGGCTGCGGAGGATAGGAAGCTCCATCCCTGTGCCTTTTTCTCACGTCGGTTGTCCCCCTCTGAGTGCAATTACGACATAGGGAACCGTGAGCTGCTGGCTGTGAAGCTTGCCTTGGAGGAGTGGCGTCACTGGCTGGAGGGGTCCACCATTCCATTTCTCGTTTGGACCGATCATAAGAACTTGGAGTACATCCGCACGGCCAAACGGTTGAACTCCAGGCAGTCCCGCTGGGCCCTGTTCTTCACCAGGTTTAATTTCACTCTGTCATACCGGCCTGGATCACGCAACACCAAGCCAGACGCCCTCTCCCGTCAATTCCAGAAGGATGACACCCCCTCCAAGGACCCTGTGTCGATTCTGCCAAGTCCCTGCATCGTTGCAGCTCTGACCTGGGCTGTTGAGGAACAGGTGCTGGAGGCTCTCCGTAACCAGCCAGGTCCCAGCACTTGCCCAGCTGACCGCCTTTTTGTCCCCGAAGACCTGAGGTCCCAGGTCATTCAGTGGGGACATGACTCCCGCCTAGCTTGTCACCCTGGCTCCACCCGCACTTACAACCTGCTCGCCCAGAGGTTCTGGTGGCCCTCTCTGAGGAAGGATGTACGGGAATTCGTCCAAGCCTGCCCCATCTGCAACCAACACAAGTCGTCCTGCCAGCCCCCAGCCGGATTGCTGCAGCCCCTGCCTGTGCCCAGACGTCCCTGGTCTCACATCGCCCTTGACTTTGTCACGGGGCTGCCCCCCTTCAAGTGGCATGACCGTCATTCTCACCATCGTTGACCGTTTCAGCAAGATGGCACACTTCATTCCCCTCCCCAAGCTCCCAACCGCCAAGGAGACCGCCCAGGTGGTCCTGGAACACGTCTTCCGGATCCACGGACTGCCAAGGGATGTTGTTTCTGACCGTGGTCCACAATTCTCCTCCGCTTTTGGAAGGAGTTCTGTCACCTGCTGGGAGCCACAGTCAGTCTGACTTCCGGATTCCATCCCCAATCCAATGGGCAGTCAGAGCGGGCTAATCAGGAGCTCGAGAAGGCGCTGCGATGCATGACTTCACGCAACCCCCACTCCTGGTCGCAGCAATTGACATGGGTGGAGTACGCACACAATTCTCTGACCTGCTCTGCCATCGGTATGTCCCCTTTCCAATGTGTTTATGGATACCAGCCTCCTCTATTTGCCAGCCAGGAGGAGGAGGTTACTTGCCCATCTGCACTTGCTTTTGCCCGTCGATGTCGCCGCACCTGGTCACAAGCCCGAGCCACACTCCTCAGGTCCGTTGCCAGCTACACTACCGGGGCCAACCGTCGGAGAATTCCTGCTCCCACCTACCATGTTGGTCAAAGGGTGTGGTTGTCATCGAAGAACCTGCCACTCAGGGTGGAGTCGCAGAAGCTGGCACCTCGGTTCATTGGCCCATTCCCTATCATAAGAGTGATTAGCCCAACTGCTGTCCGGCTCCAACTGCCTAATTCCCTGAGGGTGCACCCCACTTTCCATGTGTCTAAGATTAAGCCCATCCATGAGAGTCCGCTGGTCCCTGCTGCGC
>NC_059192.1:98989600-99049600 GCF_020615455.1 Coregonus clupeaformis | reverse complement strand
GGGGGAGAGAGGGAGAGACGAGAGAGGGGGAGAGACGAGAGGGGGAGAGACGAGAGAGGGAGAGACGAGAGGGGGAGAGACGAGAGAGGGGGAGGGAGGGAGAGACGGAGACGAGAGAGGGGGAGAGAGGGAGAGACGAGAGCATTAAATTTAGTACAAATATTTAGTATTTGGTGCCATATTCCCAGCACGCAATGACGACACCAAGCTTGTGACTCTACACACTTGTTGGATGCATTTGCAGTTTGTTTTGGTTGTGTTTTGGATCATGTTGGTAAATAATGAATGGTAAATAATGTACTGTGTCATTTTGGAGTCACTTTTATTGTAAATAAGAATAGAAAGTGTTTCTAACCACTTCTACATTAATGTGGATAATCCTGAATAAAGGCTCATGGCCACAAAACATGCTAACCTCTTACTGTTCCCAATAACAGGGGAGGTTAGCATATACATGCTAACCTCTTACTGTTCCCAATAACAGGGAAGGTTAGCATATACATGCTAACCCCTTACTGTTCCCCATAACAGGGGAGGTTAGCATATACATGCTAACCTCTTACTGTTCCCCATAACAGGGGAGGTTAACATGCTAACCCCTTACTGTTCCCCAATAACAGGGGAGGTTAGCATGCTAACCCCTTACTGTTCCCCAATAACAGGGGAGGTTAGCATGCTAACCCCTTACTGTTCCCCATAACAGGGGAGGTTAACATGCTAACCCCTTACTGTTCCCCAATAACAGGGAGGTTAGCATATACATGCTAACCCCCTTACTGTTCCCCATAACAGGGAGGTTAGCATATACATGCTAACCTCTTACTGTTCCCCATAACAGGGGAGGTTAGCATATACATGCTAACCCCTTACTGTTCCCCATAACAGGGGAGGTTAGCATATACATGCTAACCCCTTACTGTTCCCCATAACAGGGGAGGTTAGCATATACATGCTAACCTCTTACTGTTCCCCATAACAGGGGAGGTTAGCATTTATTCACATATTTCTCAGGAAATGTACCTTTCATGTTAGGGTCGTGTCCGACATCCGTCAGATTGGTCACCTCCTGCCCTTCCTCGGCCAATGATGACATCACGTCCGGGTCAGAGGTCAGGCCTGGCTGTCCCTCTGTGGAGGCGGGGTCTCTTATTTCAGAATTGTCAACGGTTGGGTTCTGGGTGTCGGGGAGGTCCGAGTTTTGGGGATTTGGGGTGTCTGTGTTTTGGGGGCTTGAGGTGGTGAGGTCTGTGTGTTCAGAGCTAGAAGGACGGGCGTTGTCAGTGTGTGTAGTTTGGGGTTGTGAGGGGTTGTTGGCAGCGTTAACAGGGTTCCTGGGGGTGGGGGTGGTGGGGTAGGTAGTCTGGACACTAGGGTTGTCAGTGGGGAGGACGATAGAGCTGGAGGTGGTGTGGAAGTCCAGGGAAGCGGTGGTGGGCGTGTGTCTCAGGGGGTGTCCGTAGGTCAGATACCTAGGAGGACATTTGATCAACGATAAATATTGACTGCTTTGCTTTATCTTGGCCAGGTCGCAGTTGTAAATGAGAACTTGTTCTCAACTGGCTTACCTGGTTAAATAAAGGTTAAATAAAATAAATAGTTTTTTTAGGTGTTTCTCTGACTATTTTGTAACTGAACCGCCTTACGTTGCCCAGTATACACTGTGTGGCATGAAATCCTATTTTTGCTAGAACAATAAATTCAATTCAAAATACTTTATTTATCCCACAAGGGAAAAACCTGTTGCTTGACTTTTGGAGTTAGTTTAAGGGTGATGTTGGTACGTACCACAGGAAGGTGTGTGTCAGTCTCAGACGAGGCATCTTAGGCTGGAACCCCAACGTCTTGCTCAGACCTGGGACTAGAGAGAGAGAGAGAGAGAGCAGAGAGAGAGAGAGCGAGAGAGAGAGAGACAGAGACAGAGACTTCTCAGCTACTGAACACTCCTATTCCTGGTAGCAGGTTACAAATCACACACAAGTTACCTATTGAAGGTTTGAAGTTCCTCAGTTCTTTCTCTTTGTTCTGGACTCCCATCTTGTCTTCTGTTCTCATCCTCTGGAGTTTAGCAGGGCTCTCATTTCCCTCAGTCTTCCTCTCCCTCTCCTTAGCCTTCTCCTCCTCCTGAACTTCATTACTACTGGGGGAGAAAGAGAGAGAAGGAAAGAGAGAGAGAAGGAAAGAGAGAGAGAAGGAAAGAGAGAGAGAAGGAAAGAGAGAGAGAAGGAAAGAGAGAGAGAAGGGAAAGAGAGAGAGTGAGCCCAGTTATAGAGGAGCCTTTACACACTCTTATACGTGTGTGTGTGTGTGTGTGTGTGTGTGTGTGTGTGTGTGTGTGTGTGTGTGTGTGTGTGTGTGTGTGTGTGTGTGTGTGTCTCACCGTGCTGCAGAGTAGGAGCTGGAGATACGGAAACGGACCTGTTCTATAGCTGACTTCACTATAGCATCACTAGGAGTCACAGAGGGATGGACTATAAACTCCACCTGGAGGGGAGGAGGAGGAGAGGTGGAGAAGAGGAGAGGAGAGGACAGGGGGAGGAGAGGAGAGGAGAGGACAGGGGGAGGAGAGGAGAGGGAGAGGGAGAGGGAGAGGGAGAGGGAGAGGGAGAGGGAGAGGGAGAGGAGAGAGAGGAGAGGAGAGGAGAGGAGAGGAGAGGAGAGGAGAGGAGAGGAGAGGAGAGGAGAGGAGAGGAGAGGAGAGGACAGGTGGATGAGAGGAGAGGAGAGGGAGAGGAGGTCAAAAGTGAAACTGTTAGAGAAACTAAGTTGAATATACAGTTGAAGTCGGAAGTTTACATACACACAAATGTCTTGTTAAACTATAGTTTTGGCAAGTCGGTTAGGACATCTACTTTGTGCATGATACAAGTAATTTTTCCAACAATTGTTTACAGACAGATTATTTCACTTATAATTCACTGTATCACAATTCCAGTGGGTCAGAAGTTTACATACACTACGAAGGGTCCCCTGTAGCTCAGTTGGTAGAGCATGGCGCTTGCAACGGCAGGGTTGTGGGTTCGTTTCCCACGGGGGGCCAGTATGAAAATGTATGCACTCACTAACTGTAAGTCGCTCTGGATAAGAGCGTCTGCTAAATGACTAAAATGTAAATGTAAAATGTTGACTGTGCCTTTAAACAGCTTGGAAAATTCCAGAAAATTATGTGATGGCTTTAGAAGCTTCTGATAGGCTAATTGACATCATTTGAGTCAATTGGAGGAGTACCTGTCGATGTATTTCAAGGCCTACCTTCAAACTGAGTGCCTCTTTGCTTGACATCATGGGAAAATCAAAAGAAATCAGCCAAGACCTCAGAAAAAAAATTGTAGACCTCCACAAGTCTGGTTCATCCTTGGGAGCAATTTCCAAACGCCTGAAGGTACCACGTTCATCTGTACAAACAATAGTACGCAAGTATAAACACCATGGGACCACGCAGCCGTCATACCGCTCAGGAAGGAGACGCGTTCTGTCTCCTAGAGATTAACGCACTTTGGTGCGAAAAGTGCAAATCAATCCCAGAACAACAGCAAAGGACCTTGTGAAGATGCTGGAGGAAACAGGTACAAAAGTATCTATATCCACAGTAAAACGAGTCCTATATCGACATAACCTGAAAGGCCGCTCAGCAAGGAAGAAGCCACTGCTCCAAAACCGCCATAAAAAAGCCAGACTACGGTTTGCAACTGCACATGGGGACAAAGATCGTACTTTTTGGAGAAATGTCCTCTGGTCTGATGAAACAAAAATAGAACTGTTTGGCCATAACGACCATCGTTACGTTTGGAGGAAAAAGGGGGATGCTTGCAAGCCGAAGAACACCATCCCAACCGTGAAGCACGGGGGTGGCAGCATCATGCTGTGGGGGTGCTTTGCTGCAGGAGGGACTGGTGCACTTCACAAAATATATGGCATCATGAGGAAGGAAAATTACGTGGATATATTGAAGCAACATCTCAAGACATCAGTCAGGAAGTTAAAGCTTGGTCGCAAATGGGTTTTCCAAATGGACAATGACCCCAAGCATACTTCCAAAGTTGTGGCAAAATGGCTTAAGGACAACAAAGTCAAGGTATTGGGGTGGCCATCACAAAGCCCTGACCTCAATCCTATAGAAAATGTGTGGGCAGAACTGAAAAAGCGTGTGCGAGCAAGGAGGCCTACAAACCTGACACAGTTACACCAGCTCTGTCAGGAGGAATGGGCCAAAATTCACCCAACTTATTGTGGGAAGCTTGTGGAAGGCTACCCGAAACGTTTGACCCAAGTTAAACAATTTAAAGTGAATGCTACCAAATACTCATTGAGTGTATGTAAACTTCTGACCCACTGGGAATGTGATGAAAGAAATAAAAGCTGAAATAAATCATTCTCTCTAATATTATTCTGACATTTCACATTCTTAAAATAAAGTGGTGATCCTAACTGACCTAAAACAGGGAATTTTTACTAGGATTAAATGTCAGGAGTTGTGAAAAACTGAGTTTAAATGTATTTGGCTAAGGTGTATGTAAACTTCCGACTTCAACTGTATAATCTATGGTGTGTGTGTGTGTACCTTCTTGCTGACTCCGTCCTGTATAACAGTGGTTCTGAACAGTGTGTGTGTCCAGTGTGTGTGTCCAGTGTGTGTGTCCAGTGTGTGTGTCCAGTGTGTGTACCTTCTTGCTGACTCCGTCCTGTATAACAGTGGTTCTGAACAGTTTGAGCATTCCCTCTTTAGACAGAGATCTGATGAGACGCAGGATAGACTTCTTACAACACTTAGTGTTGACACCATCTAACTTCTCCTCATCCTGGACCAACCTCTGGAGTCTGGAGGGAGGGAGGGAGAGGGAGAGAGAGGGGGGGGACAGAGAGAGAGGGGGGGACAGAGAGAGAGAGAGAGAGAGAGAAAGAGAGGGGCGAGAGAGAGAGAGGAAGGGACAGAGAGAGGGGGGCGAGAGGGAGGGACAGAGAGAGAGAGGAGGGCGAGAGAGGGGGGGAGAGAGAGGGGGGAGAGAGAGAGAGGGGCGAGAGAGAGGGAGGGAGAGAGAGAGGGGGGCGAGAGGGAGGGGGGAGAGAGAGGGGGAAGAGGGAGAGAGGGGGAGGAAGAGGGAGAGGGGGGAAGAGGGAGAGAGGGGGGAAGAGGGAGGAAGAGGGAGAGGGGGGCGAGAGAGGGAGAGAGAGAGAGAGGAGGGCGAGAGATAGGGAGAGAGAGAGGGGGGAAGAGAGATGGGGGAAGAGAGAGGGGGGAGAGAGAGGGGGGAAGAGGGAGGGGGGAGAGAGAGGGGGGAAGAGGGAGGGGGGGAGGGAGAGAGGGGGAAGAGAGAGG
The DNA here is from genome assembly GCF_020615455.1 of Coregonus clupeaformis. Classification (NCBI taxonomy): domain Eukaryota; kingdom Metazoa; phylum Chordata; class Actinopteri; order Salmoniformes; family Salmonidae; genus Coregonus; species Coregonus clupeaformis. The sequence continues at coordinate 99,044,286 of NC_059192.1, read as the reverse complement.
GGAGAGAGAGGGGGGAAGAGGGAGGAAGAGGGAGAGCGAGGAGGGAGAGAAGGACAATAGAATCAGATTGAGAATTTAATTCTTTTAAACTACAAATCCCAGTGATAGTGTAGCAGGAAGTGAGACAGGAAGTGATGTAACTGACGTGAAGAGGCCCTCGATGATCTTGAGGCTCCGGACAGCTTCCACAATCATGTTCTTCCTTTTCAGCAGGCGGTACGTCTGGCGGGTACACTCCTGACCAAACAGAGACCAGGGGGGAGAGAGAGAGAGAGATTCAGACATGGAATTCATGTACTAGATCTGCAGAGATCTTACATAATCATTTTTGTTTGAGACACACAGCCACACCTTTTGACTGGGGATCTCCTCGATGACCGTGACGCTGTCCTCTGGTTGGCTGTTGCCTACTAACATACTCTCCGTCTGGTCCAATGAAACGTCAGGACTGAATTTTGACTCCTGCCCCTCACCAGTGCTGAGCCGAGATTCCAGCTCTAGCTCTTGATTGGCTCCCCCTTCGGTAGGGGGCGTGGTCTCACCTGAGAGACAAGTGAACCAAGGTAAAGCAGGGGCATATTCAGGGTCTTGAAACGCTCAACGTTGCAGATAGAAATAGAATGAATAGAGCTGACACGATTCCCTTTTCTACCTGACAGCCAATCATATCTGTGCTACAACAAACATTTCAGTCTGAATGTTCTGAACAGGTACAGTGCATTCAGAAAGTATTCAGACCCCTTCACTTTCTCCACATTCTGTTACGTTAAAGCCTTATTCTAAAATGGATTAAATAAATACAAATCCTCAATCTAAACACAACACCCCATAATGACAAAGCGAAAACAGGTTTTTATTTACATATACATTCAGACATTTGCTATGAGACTCGAAAATTGAGCTCAGGTGCATCCTGTTTCCATTGATCATCCTTGAAAGGTTTCTACAAGTTGATTAGTGTCCACCTGTGGTAAATTAAATTGATTGGACATGATTTGGAAAGGCAAAGACCTTTCTATATAAGGTCCTACAGTTGACAGTGCCAGTCAGAGCAATAACCAAGCCATGACGTCTAAGGAATAGTCCGTAGAGCTCAGAGACATGATTGTGTCGTGGCACAGATCTGGGGAAGGGTACCAAAACATGTCTGCAGCATTGAAGGTCCCCAAGAAGGTCTCCATCATTCTTAAATGCAACAAATTTGGAACCACCAAGACTCTTTCTAGAGCTGGCCGCCCGGCCAAACTGAGCAATCGGGGGAGAAGGGCCTTGGTCAGGCAGGTGACCAAGAACCCGATGGTCAGAGCTCCAGAGTTCCTCTGTGGAGATGGGAGAACCTTCCAGAAGGACAACCATCTCTGCAGCACTCCACCAATCAGGCCTTTATGGTAGAGTGGCCAGACGGAAGCCACTCTTCAGTAAAAGGCACATGACAGCCCGCTTGGAGTTTACCAAAAGGCACCTAAAGGACTATCAGACCATGAGAAACAAGATTCTCTGGCCTGATGAAACCAAGATTGAACTCTTTGGCCTGAATGCCAAGCATCACCTCTGGAGGAAACCTGGCACCATCCCTACGGTGAAGCATGGTGGTGGCAGCATCATGATGTGGGGATGTCTTTCAGCGGCAGGGACTGGGAGACTAGTCAGGATCGAGGGAAAGATGAACGGAGCAAAGTACAGATAGATCATTGATGAAAACCTGCTCCAGAGCGCTCAGGACCCAGACTGGGGCAAAGGTTCACCTTCCAACAGGACAACGACCCTAAGCACACAGCCAAGACAACGCAGGAGTGGCTTCGGTACAAGTCTCTGAATGTCCTTGAGTGGCCCAGCCAGAGCCCGGACTTGAACCCGATCAAACATCTCTGGAGAGAACTGAAAATAGCTGTGCAGCGACGCTCCCCATCTAACCTGACAGAGCTTGAGAGGATCTGCAGAGAAGAATGGGAGAAACTCCCCAAATACAGATGTGCCAAGCTTGTAGCGTCATACCCAAGAAGACTCGAGGCTGTAATCGCTGCCAAAGGTGCTTCAACAAAGTACTGAGTAAAGGGTCTGAATACGTATGTAAATGTGATATTTAATTTTTTTAAATCTAAAAACCTGTTTTGGATTTGTCATTATGGGGTATTGTGTGTAGATGAAAAAACAAACAATTTAATCCATTTTAGAATAAGGCTGTAACGTAACAAAATGTGGAAAAAGTGAAGGGGTCTGAATACTTTCCGAATGCACTGTAAATGGAGGTTAAATCTTAAGTGCGCATTAGTTAAGAGTGTACCCTTACAGGATGCCAGGGAATTGGGTGTTAGGGTGTAGGTTGCATATTTAGTATGCATACTCACTGTTGACGGGTGTAGAGTGAGTAGGTACCAGGAAGTAGAGTTAGGTCAGTATTTAGGGTGTAGGGTACTCACTGTTGACGGGTGTAGAGTGAGTAGGTACCAGGAAGTAGAGTTAGGTCAGTATTTAGGGTGTAGGGTACTCACTGCTGACGGGTGTAGAGTGAGTTGGTACCAGGAAGTAGAGTTAGGTCAGTATTTAGGGTGTAGGGTACTCACTGCTGACGGGTGTAGAGTGAGAAGGTACCAGGAAGTAGAGTTAGGTCAGTATTTAGGGTGTAGGGTACTCACTGCTGACGGGTGTAGAGTGAGTAGGTACCAGGAAGTAGAGTTAGGTCAGTATTTAGGGTGTAGGGTACTCACTGTTGACGGGTGTAGAGTGAGTAGGTACCAGGAAGTTGAGTTTCTCGCCCACTTTTTCCTTCTTCTTTTTCTTCTTTGCTCCCTTCTTCCCTTTCTTCTTGACTTCCCAGTCTCCCTCTTCCTCACCCCTCTCTCCATCCTTCTCTTCCTCAGTGTTTCCCAGAGGTTCCAGAAGCCATGGTGTTTTTGGGGTGGTCTGTGCTGGGGTTTTGGGGCCCCCTACAGTGCGAAGCTTGTCTGATCGGTTCTGCTCTTTGACTAGATGTTGAAGCAGGTCACACTGGTCTACATGCAGATGGCTGACGTACTTGGTGGTCCTCTGACGACCCTCGTCTTCCATGAAACCCTGAGGGACGGACGGACACAAGGATAACACACACACACACACACACACACACACACACACACACACACACAAGGATAACACACACACACACACAACACACACACACACACAAGGATAACACACACACACAAGGATAACACACACACACACACACACACAAGGATAACACACAACACACACACACACACAAGGATAACACACAACACACACACGGACAACACACACACACACACTTGTCTATTTCATAAAGAAATATGGGAAAACGTCATTTCCAAGGCAAACAGACACCGCTCAATAAGCTTTGCCATGACAACAAGAGAAAAGTGATAGATCAATGATGACTATGATAAACCAATGGTGACGTCACAGTAGATGACATAGTCCTGTATATATATATATTTATTTGACGTGTATAAACGCTCTTTACCCTGATCATGTCCGTCCTCTCCAGCACAGTAGATGACATAGTCCTGTATATATATATATTTATTTGACGTGTATAAACGCTCTTTACCCTGATCATGTCCGTCCTCTCCAGCACAGTAGATGACATAGTCCTGTATATATATATATTTATTTGACGTGTATAAACGCTCTTTACCCTGATCATGTCCGTCCTCTCCAGCACAGTAGATGACATAGTCCTGTATATATATATATTTATTTGACGTGTATAAACGCTCTTTACCCTGATCATGTCCGTCCTCTCCAGCACAGTAGATGACATAGTCCTGTATATATATATATTTATTTGACGTGTATAAACGCTCTTTACCCTGATCATGTCCGTCCTCTCCAGCACAGTAGATGACATAGTCCTGTATATATATATTTATTTGACGTGTATAAACGCTCTTTACCCTGATCATGTCCGTCCTCTCCAGCACAGTAGATGACATAGTCCTGTATATATATATATTTATTTGACGTGTATAAACGCTCTTTACCCTGATCATGTCCGTCCTCTCCAGCACAGTAGATGACATAGTCCTGTATATATATATTTATTTGACGTGTATACACGCTCTTTACCCTGATCATGTCCGTCCTCTCCAGCACAGTAGATGACATAGTCCTGTATATATATATATTTATTTGACGTGTATAAACGCTCTTTACCCTGATCATGTCCGTCCTCTCCAGCACAGTAGATGACATAGTCCTGTATATATATATATTTATTTGACGTGTATAAACGCTCTTTACCCTGATCATGTCCGTCCTCTCCAGCACAGTAGATGACATAGTCCTGTATATATATATTTATTTGACGTGTATAAACGCTCTTTACCCTGATCATGTCCGTCCTCTCCAGCACAGTAGATGACATAGTCCTGTATATATATATATTTATTTGACGTGTATAAACGCTCTTTACCCTGATCATGTCCGTCCTCTCCAGCACAGTAGATGACATAGTCCTGTATATATATATATTTATTTGACGTGTATAAACGCTCTTTACCCTGATCATGTCTGTCCTCTCCAGCACAGTAGATGACATAGTCCTGTATATATATATATTTATTTGACGTGTATAAACGCTCTTTACCCTGATCATGTCCGTCCTCTCCAGCACAGTAGATGACATAGTCCTGTATATATATATATTTATTTGACGTGTATAAACGCTCTTTACCCTGATCATGTCCGTCCTCTCCAGCACAGTAGATGACATAGTCCTGTATATATATATATTTATTTGACGTGTATACACGCTCTTTACCCTGATCATGTCCGTCCTCTCCAGCACAGTAGATGACATAGTCCTGTATATATATATATTTATTTGACGTGTATAAACGCTCTTTACCCTGATCATGTCCGTCCTCTCCAGCACAGTAGATGACATAGTCCTGTATATATATATATTTATTTGACGTGTATAAACGCTCTTTACCCTGATCATGTCCGTCCTCTCCAGCACAGTAGATGACATAGTCCTGTATATATATATATTTATTTGACGTGTATACACGCTCTTTACCCTGATCATGTCCGTCCTCTCCAGCACAGTAGATGACATAGTCCTGTATATATATATATTTATTTGACGTGTATACACGCTCTTTACCCTGATCATGTCCGTCCTCTCCAGCACAGTAGATGACATAGTCCTGTATATATATATATTTATTTGACGTGTATAAACGCTCTTTACCCTGATCATGTCCGTCCTCTCCAGCACAGTAGATGACATAGTCCTGTATATATATATATTTATTTGACGTGTATAAACGCTCTTTACCCTGATCATGTCCGTCCTCTCCAGCACAGTAGATGACATAGTCCTGTATATATATATATTTATTTGACGTGTATAAACGCTCTTTACCCTGATCATGTCCGTCCTCTCCAGCACAGTAGATGACATAGTCCTGTATATATATATATTTATTTGACGTGTATAAACGCTCTTTACCCTGATCATGTCTGTCCTCTCCAGCACAGTAGATGACATAGTCCTGTATATATATATATTTATTTGACGTGTATAAACGCTCTTTACCCTGATCATGTCCGTCCTCTCCAGCACAGTAGATGACATAGTCCTGTATATATATATATTTATTTGACGTGTATACACGCTCTTTACCCTGATCATGTCCGTCCTCTCCAGCACAGTAGATGACATAGTCCTGTATATATATATATTTATTTGACGTGTATAAACGCTCTTTACCCTGATCATGTCCGTCCTCTCCAGCACAGTAGATGACATAGTCCTGTATATATATATTTTATTTGACGTGTATAAACGCTCTTTACCCTGATCATGTCCGTCCTCTCCAGCACAGTAGATGACATAGTCCTGTATATATATATATTTATTTGACGTGTATAAACGCTCTTTACCCTGATCATGTCCGTCCTCTCCAGCACAGTAGATGACATAGTCCTGTATATATATATATTTATTTGACGTGTATAAACGCTCTTTACCCTGATCATGTCCGTCCTCTCCAGCACAGTAGATGACATAGTCCTGTATATATATATATTTATTTGACGTGTATAAACGCTCTTTACCCTGATCATGTCCGTCCTCTCCAGCACAGTAGATGACATAGTCCTGTATATATATATATTTATTTGACGTGTATAAACGCTCTTTACCCTGATCATGTCCGTCCTCTCCAGCACAGTAGATGACATAGTCCTGTATATATATATATTTATTTGACGTGTATAAACGCTCTTTACCCTGATCATGTCCGTCCTCTCCAGCACAGTAGATGACATAGTCCTGTATATATATATATTTATTTGACGTGTATAAACGCTCTTTACCCTGATCATGTCCGTCCTCTCCAGCACAGTAGATGACATAGTCCTGTATATATATATATTTATTTGACGTGTATACACGCTCTTTACCCTGATCATGTCCGTCCTCTCCAGCACAGTAGATGACATAGTCCTGTATATATATATATTTATTTGACGTGTATAAACGCTCTTTACCCTGATCATGTCCGTCCTCTCCAGCACAGTAGATGACATAGTCCTGTATATATATATATTTATTTGACGTGTATAAACGCTCTTTACCCTGATCATGTCCGTCCTCTCCAGCACAGTAGATGACATAGTCCTGTATATATATATTTTATTTGACGTGTATACACGCTCTTTACCCTGATCATGGCCGTCCTCTCCAGCACAGTAGATGACATAGTCCTGTATATATATATATTTATTTGACGTGTATACACGCTCTTTACCCTGATCATGTCCGTCCTCTCCAGCACAGTAGATGACATAGTCCTGTATATATATATATTTATTTGACGTGTATACACGCTCTTTACCCTGATCATGTCCGTCCTCTCCAGCACAGTAGATGACATAGTCCTGTATATATATATATTTATTTGACGTGTATAAACGCTCTTTACCCTGATCATGTCCGTCCTCTCCAGCACAGTAGATGACATAGTCCTGTATATATATATATTTATTTGACGTGTATACACGCTCTTTACCCTGATCATGTCCGTCCTCTCCAGCACAGTAGATGACATAGTCCTGTATATATATATATTTATTTGACGTGTATAAACGCTCTTTACCCTGATCATGTCCGTCCTCTCCAGCACAGTAGATGACATAGTCCTGTATATATATATATTTATTTGACGTGTATAAACGCTCTTTACCCTGATCATGTCCGTCCTCTCCAGCACAGTAGATGACATAGTCCTGTATATATATATATTTATTTGACGTGTATACACGCTCTTTACCCTGATCATGTCCGTCCTCTCCAGCACAGTAGATGACATAGTCCTGTATATATATATATTTATTTGACGTGTATAAACGCTCTTTACCCTGATCATGTCCGTCCTCTCCAGCACAGTAGATGACATAGTCCTGTATATATATATATTTATTTGACGTGTATACACGCTCTTTACCCTGATCATGTCCGTCCTCTCCAGCACAGTAGATGACATAGTCCTGTATATATATATATTTATTTGACGTGTATACACGCTCTTTACCCTGATCATGTCCGTCCTCTCCAGCACAGTAGATGACATAGTCCTGTATATATATATATTTATTTGACGTGTATACACGCTCTTTACCCTGATCATGTCCGTCCTCTCCAGCACAGTAGATGACATAGTCCTGTATATATATATATTTATTTGACGTGTATACACGCTCTTTACCCTGATCATGTCCGTCCTCTCCAGCACAGTAGATGACATAGTCCTGTATATATATATATTTATTTGACGTGTATAAACGCTCTTTACCCTGATCATGTCCGTCCTCTCCAGCACAGTAGATGACATAGTCCTGTATATATATATATTTATTTGACGTGCATAAACGCTCTTTACCCTGATCATGTCCGTCCTCTCCAGCACAGTAGATGACATAGTCCTGTATATATATATATTTATTTGACGTGTATAAACGCTCTTTACCCTGATCATGTCCGTCCTCTCCAGCACAGTAGATGACATAGTCCTGTATATATATATATTTATTTGACGTGTATACACGCTCTTTACCCTGATCATGTCCGTCCTCTCCAGCACAGTAGATGACATAGTCCTGTATATATATATATTTATTTGACGTGTATACACGCTCTTTACCCTGATCATGTCCGTCCTCTCCAGCACAGTAGATGACATAGTCCTGTATATATATATATTTATTTGACGTGTATACACGCTCTTTACCCTGATCATGTCCGTCCTCTCCAGCACAGTAGATGACATAGTCCTGTATATATATATATTTATTTGACGTGTATACACGCTCTTTACCCTGATCATGTCCGTCCTCTCCAGCACAGTAGATGACATAGTCCTGTATATATATATATTTATTTGACGTGTATACACGCTCTTTACCCTGATCATGTCCGTCCTCTCCAGCACAGTAGATGACATAGTCCTGTATATATATATATTTATTTGACGTGTATAAACGCTCTTTACCCTGATCATGTCCGTCCTCTCCAGCACAGTAGATGACATAGTCCTGTATATATATATATTTATTTGACGTGTATACACGCTCTTTACCCTGATCATGTCCGTCCTCTCCAGCACAGTAGATGACATAGTCCTGTATATATATATATATTATTTGACGTGTATACACGCTCTTTACCCTGATCATGTCCGTCCTCTCCAGCACAGTAGATGACATAGTCCTGTATATATATATATTTATTTGACGTGTATACACGCTCTTTACCCTGATCATGTCCGTCCTCTCCAGCACAGTAGATGACATAGTCCTGTATATATATATATTTATTTGACGTGTATAAACGCTCTTTACCCTGATCATGTCCGTCCTCTCCAGCACAGTAGATGACATAGTCCTGTATATATATATATTTATTTGACGTGTATACACGCTCTTTACCCTGATCATGTCCGTCCTCTCCAGCACAGTAGATGACATAGTCCTGTATATATATATATTTATTTGACGTGTATACACGCTCTTTACCCTGATCATGTCCGTCCTCTCCAGCACAGTAGATGACATAGTCCTGTATATATATATATTTATTTGACGTGTATAAACGCTCTTTACCCTGATCATGTCCGTCCTCTCCAGCACAGTAGATGACATAGTCCTGTATATATATATTTATTTGACGTGTATACACGCTCTTTACCCTGATCATGTCTGTCCTCTCCAGCACAGTAGATGACATAGTCCTGTATATATATATATTTATTTGACGTGTATACACGCTCTTTACCCTGATCATGTCCGTCCTCTCCAGCACAGTAGATGACATAGTCCTGTATATATATATATTTATTTGACGTGTATACACGCTCTTTACCCTGATCATGTCCGTCCTCTCCAGCACAGTAGATGACATAGTCCTGTATATATATATTTATTTGACGTGTATACACGCTCTTTACCCTGATCATGTCCGTCCTCTCCAGCACAGTAGATGACATAGTCCTGTATATATATATATATTTATTTGACGTGTATACACGCTCTTTACCCTGATCATGTCCGTCCTCTCCAGCACAGTAGATGACATAGTCCTGTATATATATATATTTATTTGACGTGTATACACGCTCTTTACCCTGATCATGTCCGTCCTCTCCAGCACAGTAGATGACATAGTCCTGTATATATATATTTATTTGACGTGTATACACGCTCTTTACCCTGATCATGTCCGTCCTCTCCAGCACAGTAGATGACATAGTCCTGTATATATATATTTATTTGACGTGTATAAACGCTCTTTACCCTGATCATGTCCGTCCTCTCCAGCACAGTAGATGACATAGTCCTGTATATATATATTTATTTGACGTGTATAAACGCTCTTTACCCTGATCATGTCCGTCCTCTCCAGCACACGGCAGATCATGCGAGACTCCAGCTTGCCGATGCACATCCTCGCACGCATTGCACTCTGGGAGATGCCCTTGGTCCCACTGGACACGACTAGATCAGCCAATCACAAGGCAGAGAGTAAGACATTCGACCAATCAGAAATGGAACCGTTTCCTGCCTAAAAATGGAAAAAGATATCCATTTCTACACCAATATTTTGGCCAATAAGAACAGAGCAAACCAGAACGTACAGATCCCATAGGCCTGTGAGAGGAGGTCTCTCTCCATGACCCGCCCCTCTGTGGGGACGGACTTCCTGTTTGCTCCTCCCCCATCTTCATCGTCGTTATCATCATCATCATCCTCAGCCTCGACCACCTCCTTCCTAACGTAGGGTTTGATGAGCTTCAGACAGCGAGCCACCACCTTGGTCCCTAGAGGAGAGGAGACGACAGGAGAGGAGACAGGGGGTTAGGGAACAGGGCTTCAGACAGCGAGCCACCACCTTGGTCCCTAGAGGAGAGGAGACGACAGGAGAGGAGACAGGGGGTTAGGGAAGAGGGCTTCAGACAGCGAGCCACCACCTTGGTCCCTAGAGGAGAGGAGGAGAGGAGACGACAGGAGAGGAGACAGGGGGTTAGGGAACAGGGCTTCAGACAGCGAGCCACCACCTTGGTCCCTAGAGGAGAGGAGGAGAGGAGACAACAGGAGAGGAGACAGGGGGTTAGGGAACAGGGCTTCAGACAGCGAGCCACCACCTTGGTCCCTGGAGGAGAGGAGGAGAGGAGACGACAGGAGAGGAGACAGGGGGTTAGGGAACAGGGCTTCAGACAGCGAGCCACCACCTTGGTCCCTAGAGGAGAGGAGAGGAGAGGAGACGACAGGAGAGGAGACAGGGGGTTAGGGAACAGGGCTTCAGACAGCGAGCCACCACCTTGGTCCCTGGAGGAGAGGAGGAGAGGAGACGACAGGAGAGGAGACAGGGGGTTAGGGAACAGGGCTTCAGACAGCGAGCCACCACCTTGGTCCCTGGAGGAGAGGAGACGACAGGAGAGGAGACAGGGGGTTAGGGAACAGGGCTTCAGACAGCGAGCCACCACCTTGGTCCCTAGAGGAGAGGAGACGACAGGAGAGGAGACAGGGGGTTAGGGAACAGGGCTTCAGACAGCGAGCCACCACCTTGGTCCCTAGAGGAGAGGAGGAGAGGAGACGACAGGAGAGGAGACAGGGGGTTAGGGAACATGGCGGACTCAACTATCAATAGAGGAAAGGAGACGGGTAGGGAGAAAGGAAACAGGGTTTCAGACAGAACAGACAAGGAGACGGGTAGGGAGTAAGGAAACAGGGTTTCAGACAGAACAGACAAGGAGACGGGTAGGGAGTAAGGAAACAAGGTTTCAGACAGAACAGACAAGGAGACAGGTAGGGAGTAAGGAAACAGGGTTTCAGACAGAACAGACAAGGAGACAGGTAGGGAGTAAGGAAACAGGGTTTCAGACAGAACAGACAAGGAGACAGGTAGGGAGTAAGGAAACAGGGTTTCAGACAGAACAGACAAGGAGACAGGTAGGGAGTAAGGAAACAGGGTTTCAGACAGAACAGACAAGGAGACAGGTAGGGAGTAAGTTATATATTTTTTACTTAACACTTATTTTTTCTTAAAACGTCATTGTTGGTTAAGGGCTTGTAATTAACCATTTCACTGTAAGGTCTACACCTGTTGTATTCGGCGCATGTGGCAAACTAAATTTGATTTGAAGTGCAGAGATGACATGTATTTTTCCCCCCCTCATCAATCTACACACCAGACCTCAAAATGACAAAGCAAAAACAGGTTTTTAGAAATTTGTGCAAATGTATAAAAAAAAAACCAGAAATATCACATTTACATAAGTATTCAGACCCTTAACTCAATACTTTGTTGAAGCACCTTTGGCAGCGATTACAGCCTCGAGTCTTCTTGGGTATGACACTACAAGCTTGGCACACCTGTATTTGGGGAGTTCCTCCCATTCTTCTCTGCAGATCCTCTCAAGCTCTGTCAGGTTAGATGGGGAGCGTCACTGCACAGCTATTTTCAGGTCTCTCCAGAGATGTTTGATCGGGTTCAAGTCCGGGCTCTGGCTGGGCCACTCAAGGACATTCAGAGACTTGTCCCGAAGTCACTCCTGCGTTGTCTTGGCTGAGTGCTTAGGGACGTTGTCCTGTTGGAAGGTGAACCTTCGCCCCAGCCTGAGGTCCTGAGCACTCTGGAGCAGGTTTTCATCAAGGATCTCTCTGTACTTTGCTCCGTTCATCTTTCCCTCGATCCGGACTAGTCTCCCAGTCCCCGCCGCTGAAAGACATCCGCACAGCATGATGCTGCCACCCCCATGCTTCACCGTAGGGAGGGTGCCAGGTTTCCTCCAGACGTGACGCTTGGCATTCAGGCCAAAGAGTTCAATCTTGGTTTCATCAGCCCAGAGAATGTTGTTTCTCATGGTCTGACAGTCTTTAGGTGCCTTTTGGTAAACTCCAAGCCGGCTGTCATGTGCCTTTTACTGAGGAGTGGCTTCCGTCTGGCCACTCTACCATAAAGGCCTGATTGGTGGAGTGCTGCAGAGATGGTTGTCCTTCTGGAAGGTTCTCCCATCTCCAGAGTAAATTAGTGACCATCAGGTTCTTGGTCACCTCCCTGACCAAGGCCCTTCTTCCCCGATTGCTCAGTTTGGCCGGGCGGACAGCTCTAGGAAGAGTCTTGGTGGTTCCAAACTGCAGATATTTTTTGGTACCCTTCCCCATATCTGTGCCACGACACAATCCTGTCTCGGAGCTCTACGGACAATTCCTTCGACCTCATGGCTTGGTTTTTGCTCTGATATGCACTGTCAACTGTGGGACCTTATATAGACAGGTGTGTGCCTTTCCAAATAATGTCCAATCAATTTAATGTACATTTACATTACATTTTAGTCATTTAGCAGACGCTCTTATCCAGAGCGACTTACAGTTAGTGAGTGCATATATATATATATATATATATATTTTTTTTTGTTATTATTTTTTTTTTCCTTTATACTGGCCCCCCGTGGGAAATGAACCCACAACCCTGGCGTTGCAAACGCCATGCTCTACCAACTGAGCTACATCCCTGCCGGCCGTTCTCTCCCCTACCCTGGACGACGCTGGGCCAATTGTGCGCCGCCCCATGGGTCTCCCGGTCACGGCCGGCTACGACAGAGCCTGGATTCGAACCAGGATCTCTAGTGGCACAGCTAGCACCGCGATGCAGTGCCTTAGACCACTGCGCCACTCGGGAGTACCACTGGTGAACTCCAATCAAGTTGTAGAAACATCAAGGATGATCAATGGAAACAGGATGCCCTTTCTGGGACTCACCCACAAACAGGACCAAGCCTGACCTGCTGAGGAGTGACGGACTCCATCCTAGCTGGAGGGGTGCTCTCCTCTTATCTACCAACATAGATAGGGCTCTAACTCCTCTAGCCCCACAGTGAAATAGGGTGCAGGCCAGGCAGCAGGCTGTTAGCCAACCTGCCAGCTTAGTGGAGTCTGCCAATAGCATAGTCAGTGTAGTCAGCTCAGCCATACCCATTGAGACTGTGTCTGTGCCTCGACCTAGGTTGGGCAAAACTAAACATGGCGGTGTTCACCCTAGCAATCTTATTAGGATAAAGACCTCCTCCATTCCTGCCATTATTGAAAGAGATCGTGATACCTCACATCTCAAAATAGGGTTACTTAATGTTAGATCCCTCACTTCAAAGGCAGTCATAGTCAATGAACTAATCACTGATCATAATCTTGATGTGATTGGCCTGACTGAAACATGGCTTAAGCCTGATGAATTTGCTGTGTTAAATGAGGCCTCACCTCCTGGTTACACTAGTGACCATATTCCCCGTGCATCCCGCAAGGGCGGAGGTGTTGCTAACATTTACGATAGCAAATTTCAATTTACAAAAAAAAAAATGGCGTTTTCATCTTTTGAGCTTCTAGTCATGAAATCTATGCAGCCTACTCAATCACTTTTTATAGCTACTGTTTACAGGCCTCCTGGGCCATATACAGCGTTCCTCTCTGAGTTTCCTGAATTCCTATCAGACCTTGTAGTCATAGCAGATCATATTCTAATTTTTGGTGATTTTAATATTCACATGGAGAAGTCCACAGACCCACTCCAAAAGTCTTTCGGAGCCATCATCGACTCAGTGGGTTTTGTCCAACATGTCTCTGGACCTACTCACTGCCACAGTCATACTCTGGACCTAGTTTTGTCCCATGGAATAAATGTTGTAGATCTTAATGTTTTTCCACAAAATCCTGGACTATCGGACCACCATTTTATTACGTTTGCAATCGCAACAAATAATCTGCTCAGACCCCAACCAAGGAGCATCAAAAGTCGTGCTATAAATTCTCAGACAACACAAAAATTCCTTGATGCCCTTCCAGACTCCTTCTGCCTACCCAAGGACGTCAGAGGACAAAAATCAGTTAACCACTTAACTGAGGAACTCAATTTAACCTTGCGCAATACCCTAGATGCAGTTGCACCCCTAAAAACGAAAAACATTTGTCATAAGAAACTAGCTCCCTGGTATACAGAAAATACCCGAGCTTTGAAGCAAGCTTCCAGGAAATTGGAACGGAAATGGCGCCACACCAAACTGGAAGTCTTCCGACTAGCTTGGAAAGACAGTACCGTGCAGTACCGAAGAGCCCTCACTGCTGCTCGATCATCCTACTTTTCCAACTTAATCGAGGAAAATAAGAATAATCCAAAATTTCTTTTTGATACTGTTGCAAAGCTAACTAAAAAGCAGCATTCCCCAAGAGAGGATGGCTTTCACTTCAGCAGTAATAAATTCATGAACTTCTTTGAGGAAAAGATCATGACCATTAGAAAGCAAATTACGGACTCCTCTTTGAATCTGCGTATTCCTCCAGGGCTTAGCTGTCCTGGATCTGCACAGATCTGCGAGGGCCTGGGATCGGGAGAGACACTTAAGTGTTTTAGTACTATATCTCTTGACACAATGATGAAAATAATCATGGCCTCTAAACCTTCAAGCTGCATACTGGATCCTATTCCTACTAAACTGCTGAAGGAGCTGCTTCCTGTGCTTGGCCCTCCTATGTTGAACATAATAAACAGCTCTCTATCCACCGGATGTGTACCAAACTCACTAAAAGTGGCAGTGATAAAGCCTCTCTTGAAAAAGCCAAACCTTGACCCGGAAAATATAAAAAACTATCGGCCTATATCGAATCTTCCATTCCTCTCAAAAATTTTAGAAAAAGCTGTTGCGCAGCAACTCACTGCCTTTCTGAAGACAAACAATGTATACGAAATGCTTCAGTCTGGTTTTAGACCCCATCATAGCACTGAGACTGCACTTGTGAAGGTGGTAAATGACCTTTTAATGGCGTCAGACCGAGGCTCTGCATCTGTCCTCGTGCTACTAGACCTTAGTGCTGCCTTTGACACCATCGATCACCACATTCTTTTGGAGAGACTGGAAACCCAAATTGGTCTACACGGACAAGTTCTGGCCTGGTTTAGATCTTACCTGTCGGAAAGATATCAGTTTGTCTCTGTGAATGGTCTGTCCTCCGACAAATCAACTGTACATTTCGGTGTTCCTCAAGGTTCCGTTTTAGGACCACTATTGTTTTCACTATATATTTTACCTCTTGGGGATGTTATTCGAAAACATAATGTTAACTTTCACTGCTATGCGGATGACACACAGCTGTACATTTCAATGAAACATGGTGAAGCCCCAAAATTGCCCTCGCTAGAAGCCTGTGTTTCAGACATAAGGAAGTGGATGGCTGAAAACTTTTTACTTTTAAACTCGGACAAAACAGAGATGCTTGTTCTAGGTCCCAAGAAACAAAGAGATCTTCTGTTAAATCTGACAATTCATCTTGATGGTTGTAAAGTCGTCTCAAATAAAACTGTGAAGGACCTCTGCGTTACTCTTGACCCTGATCTCTCTTTTGACGAACATATCAAGACTGTTTCAAGGACAGCTTTTTTCCATCTACGTAACATTGCAAAAATCAGAAATTTTCTGTCCAAAAATGATGCAGAAAAATTTATCCATGCATTTGTTACTTCTAGGTTAGACTACTGCAATGCTCTATTTTCCGGCTACCCGGATAAAGCACTAAATAAACTTCAGTTAGTGCTAAATACGGCTGCTAGAATCCTGACTAGAACCAAGAAATTTGATCATATTACTCCAGTGCTAGCTTCCCTACACTGGCTTCCTGTTAAGGCAAGGGCTGATTTCAAGGTTTTACTGTTAACCTATAAAGCGTTACATGGGCTTGCTCCTACCTATCTTTCCGAGTTGGTCCTGCCGTACATACCAATACGTACGCTACGGTCACAAGACGCAGGCCTCCTAATTGTCCCTAGAATTTCTAAGCAAACAGCGGGAGGCAGGGCTTTCTCCTATAGATCTCCATTTTTATGGAACAGTCTGCCTACCCATGTGAGAGACGCAGACTCGGTCTCAACCTTTAAGTCTTTACTGAAGACTTATCTCTTCAGTAGGTCATATGATTGAGTGTAGTCTGGCCCAGGAGTGTGAAGGTGAACGGAAAGGCTGGAGCAACGAACAGCCCTTGCTGTCTCTGCCAGGCCGGTTCCCCTCTCCACTGGGGTTCTCTGCCTCTAACCCTGTTGCAGGGGCTGAGTCACTGGCTTGCTGGTGCTCTTTCATGCCGTCCCTGGGAGGGGTGCGTCACTTGAGTGGGTTGAGTTACTGACGTGATCTTCCTGTCTGGGTTGGCGCCCCCCCTTGGTTTGTGCTGTGGTGGAGACCTCTGTGGGCTATACTCGGCCTTGTCTCAGGATTGTAAGTTGGTGGTTGAGGATATCCCTCTAGTGGTGCGGGGGCTGTGCTTTGGCAGAGTGGGTGGGGTTATATCCTTCCTGTTTGGCCCTGTCCGGGGTTTCTTCGGATGGGGCCACAGTGTCTCCGGACCGCTCCTGTCTCAGCCTCCAGTATTTATGCTGCAGTAGTTTATGTGTCGGGGGGCTGGGGTTAGTTGGTTATACCTGGAGTACTTCTCCTGTCTTATCCAGTGTCCTGTGTGAATTTAAGTATGCTCTCTCTAATTCTCTCGTTCTCTCTTTCTCTCTGAGAACCTGAGCCCTAGGACCATACGTCAGGACTACCGGGCATGATGACACCTTGCTGTCCCCAGTCCGCCTGGCCTTGCTGCTATTCCAGTTTCAACTGTTCTGCCTGCGGTTACGAAACCCCTACCTGTCCCAGACCTGCTGTTTTCAACTCTTAATGATCGGCTATGAAAAGCCAACTGAGAGACCTGAGCCCTAGGACCATACGTCGGGACTACCGGCCGTGGTGACTCCTTGCTGTCCCCAGTCCGCCTGGCCTTGCTGCTATTCCAGTTTCAACTGTTCTGCCTGCGGTTATGGAACCCCTACCTGTCCCAGACCTGCTGTTTTCAACTCTTAATGATCGGCTATGAAAAGCCAACTGAGATTTATTCCTGATTATTATTTGACCATGCTTGTCACTTATGAACATTTTTGAACATCTTGGCATGGTTCTGTTATAATCTTCACCCGGCACAGCCAGAAGAGGACTGGCCACCCCTCATAGCCTGGTTCCTCTCTAGGTTTCTTCCTAGGTTTTTGCCTTTCTAGGGAGTTTTTCCTAGCCACCGTGCTTCTACACCTGCATTACTAGCTGTTTGGGGTTTTAGGCTGGGTTTCTGTACAGCACTTCGAGATATTAGCTGATGTAAGAAGGGCTATATAAAATAAAATTGATTGATTGAAATTGATTGATGCACCTGAGCACAATTTCGAGTCTCATAGCAAAGGGTCTGAATACTTATGTAAATTAGGTATTTCTGATTTTTATTCTTAAAAATTTGAAAACATTTCTAAAAACCTGTTTTCGCTTTGTCATTATGGGGTATTGTGTGTAGATTGATGAGGGAGAAAAAAGTATTTAATCCATTTTAGAATAAGGCTGTAACGTAACAAAATGTGGAAAAAGTCAAGGGGTGTGAATATGAGGTTGTAAGGTAGTGTGTAGAATACATACCTTTCCTGGTATTGAAGGGGCCAACTGTAGGGTTGAGCTGTTCAACTGGTTTAATGACCACTTGGACCAGTTTGGCTGCTTGCATATACTGACACACACGCTTAAAGGTCCTCTCATTGACACACTGCAGAGAGAACACACTACACGTACTGACACACACGCTTAAAGGTCCTCTCATTGACACACTGCAGAGAGAACACACTACACGTACTGACACACACGCTTAAAGGTCCTCTCATTGACACACTGCAGAGAGAACACACTACACGTACTGACACACACGCTTAAAGGTCCTCTCATTGACACACTGCAGAGAGAACACACACTACACGTACTGACACACACGCTTTAACCTGCATGTAACATGTACTGATACACACGCATACGTCCGCTCAATGATGCACTGCAGAGAGAACACACACACTGGAACACACACACTGGAACACACAGACTGGAACACGCTGATCTCACCAGTTGGTCTCGTAGTGTGATTACGGAGGCCATGTGGTTGGACGTCTCTGACAGGAGGTTAGAGGTCGTCTCCATCAGGATATCATACTTACTACGCCTAGAGAGAGAGAGAGAGAGAGAGAGAGAGAGAGAGAGAGAGAGAGAGAGAGAGAGAGAGAGAGAGAGAGAGAGAGAGAGAGAGAGAGAGAGAGAGAGAGAGAGAGAGACAGAGAGAGAGAGAGAGAGAGAGACAGAGAGAGAGAGAGAGAGAGAGAGACAGAGAGAGAGAGAGAGACAGAGAGAGAGAGAGAGACAGAGAGAGAGAGAGACAGAGAGACAGAGACAGAGAGAGAGAGATAGAGGGAGAGAGACAGAGAGAGAGAGAGAGACAGAGAGAGAGGGAGAGAGAGAGAGAGTGAGAGTGAGTGAGTGAGAGTGAGGCAAATGCACCGCCCTTGACCGCAAAGCGCTACAAAGGGTGGTGCGGAGAGCCCAGTGCATCACTGGGGCCGAGCTCCCTGCCATCCAGGACCTCTATACCACCAGGCTGTGTCAGAGGAAGACCCGAAAAACTGCCAAAGACTCCAGCCACCCTAGTCATAGACTGTTCACTCTGCTATCGTCCGGAAGACGGTACCGGAGCATCGGCTCTTGGACCGACAGGCTCCGAGACAGCTTCTACCCCGAAGCCATAAGACTGATAAATAGCCAGACTGCTAAATAGTAAATGAATGGTACCTGAACTATATGCACTGACTCTATCTTGCATTGACCCTATGCACACTCACAATACTATATATACACACACACACACACACACTACATTGACACTCCCACACAAAACAATATCCCACACACATACATCATATGCTGCTGCTACTCTGTTCTTTAATTTACTCTTATTATTATTATATATCCTGATGACTCCTTTACCCTGCCTTCATGTAGCAGCAAAGCATCCCCAAACCATCACACCACCACCACCATGCTTGACCTTTGGTATGATGTTTTTACTGTGGAATGCAGTGTCTGGTTTTCGCCAGGCATTACTGGAACCATGTCGTCCAAAAAGTTATACTTTTGAATCATCTGTCCATAGAACGTTCTTTCAAGAGTCTTGATGATCATCCAGGTGCTTTTTGGCAAACTTGAGTCAACTTTTTGGACGAGATGGGTCCCATTATGCCTGGCGAAAACCAAACACTGCATTCCACAGTAAGAACATCATACCAAAGGTCAAGCATGGTGGTGGTGGTGTGATGGTTTGGGGATGCTTTGCTGCCTCAGGACCTGGACGACTTGCCTTAATAGAAGGAACCATGAATTCTGCTCTGTATCAGAGAATTCTACAGGAGAATGTCAGACCATCCGTCTGTTAGCTGAAGCTGAAGCGCAGCTGGGTCATGCAGCAAGACAATGATCCAAAACACACAATCAAGTCTACATGAAAATTGCTAAAAAGCAACAAATTGGAAGTTTTGGAATGGCCTAGTCAAAGTCCAAACCTAATCCCAATTGAGATGTTGTGGCAGGACTTGAAACGAGCAGTTCATGCTTGAAAACCCACACGTCACTGAGTTAAAGCAGTTCTGCATGGAAGAGTGGGCCAAAATTCCTCCACAGCGACGTGAGACTGATCAACAACTACAGGAAGCAGTTGGTTGGAGTCATTGCAGCTAAAGGTGGCACAACCAGTTATTGAGTGTAAGGGGGCAATTACTTTTTCACACAGGGGAATTGGGTGTTGCATAACTTTGTTTATGAAATAAATTAAATTAAATATGTAATTGTTGTGTTATTTGTTCACTTATGTTCCCTTGATCTAATATTAGGTTTTGGTTGAAGATCTGATAACATTCAGTATCACAAATATGCAAAAGTAGAGAAAATTAGAAAGGGGGCAAATACTTTTTCATAGCACTGTAGCAGCACATTGATCTGGTACTGGTACTCCCTGTATATAGCTCCATATTGATCTGGTACTGGTACTCCCTGTATATAGCAGCACATTGATCTGGTACTGGTACTTCCTGTATATAGCTCCACATTGATCTGGTACTGGTACTCCCAGTATATAGCTCCACATTGATCTGGTACTGGTACTTCCTGTATATAGCTCCACATTGATCTGGTACTCCCTGTATATAGCTCCATATTGATCTGGTACTGGTACTCCCTGTATATAGCTTCATATTGATCTGGTACTGGTACTCCCTGTATATAGCTCCACGGTGATCTGGTACTCCCTGTATATAGCAGCACATTGATCTGGTACTGGTACTTCCTGTATATAGCTGCACATTGATCTGGTACTGGTACTTCCTGTATATAGCTGCTCATTGATCTGGTACTCACTGTATATAGCTCCATATTGATCTGGTACTGGTACTCCCTGTATATAGCTCCATATTGATCTGGTACTGGTACTCCCTGTATATAGCAGCACATTGATCTGGTACTGGTACTCCCTGTATATAGCTCCACATTGATCTGGTACTGGTACTCCCTGTATATAGCTCCACATTGATCTGGTACTGGTACTCCCTGTATATAGCTCCACATTGATCTGGTACTGGTACTCCCTGTATATAGCAGCACATTGATCTGGTACTCCCTGTATATAGCTGCACATTGATCTGGTACTCCCTGTATATAGCTCCACATTGATCTGGTACTCCCTGTATATAGCTGCACATTGATCTGGTACTCCCTGTATATAGCTCCATATTGATCTGGTACTGGTACTCCCTGTATATAGCTCCATATTGATCTGGTACTGGTACTTCCTGTATATAGCGCCATTCTTTTATTTTGTACTATTATATTTAAACTCTGCATCGTTGGGTAAGGTTCGTAAGTGGTGAGTGGGTGTTCTGACCGGTCTATGTGGAAGCGTTTGGTGAGTGAGTGAGGGTTCTGACTGGTCTATGTGGAAGCATTTGGTGAGTGAGTGAGTGAGTGTTCTGACCGGTCTATGTGGAAGCGTTTGGTGAGTGAGTGAGTGCACTGACCGGTCTATGTGGAAGCGTTTGGTGAGTGAGTGAGGGGTTCTGACCGGTCTATGTGGAAGCGTTTGGTGAGTGAGTGAGTGTTCTGACCGGTCTATGTGGAAGCGTTTGGTGAGTGAGTGAGGGGTTCTGACCGGTCTATGTGGAAGCGTTTGGTGAGTGAGTGAGTGTTCTGACCGGTCTATGTGGAAGCGTTTGGTGAGTGAGTGAGTGAGTGAGTGTTCTGACCGGTCTATGTGGAAGCGTTTGGTGAGTGAGTGAGGGGTTCTGACCGGTCTATGTGGAAGCGTTTGGTGAGTGAGTGAGTGTTCTGACCGGTCTATGTGGAAGCGTTTGGTGAGTGAGTGAGTGAGTGTTCTGACCGGTCTATGTGGAAGCGTTTGGTGAGTGAGTGAGTGTTCTGACCGGTCTATGTGGAAGCGTTTGGTGAGTGAGTGAGGGTTCTGACCGGTCTATGTGGAAGCGTTTGGTGAGTGAGTGAGGGTTCTGACCGGTCTATGTGGAAGCGTTTGGTGAGTGAGTGAGTGAGGGTTCTGACCGGTCTATGTGGAAGCGTTTGGTGAGTGAGTGAGTGAGGGTTCTGACCGGTCTATGTGGAAGCGTTTGGTGAGTGAGTGAGGGTTCTGACCGGTCTATGTGGAAGCGTTTGGTGAGTGAGTGAGTGAGGGTTCTGACCGGTCTATGTGGAAGCGTTTGGTGAGTGAGTGAGTATACTGACCGGTCTATGTGGAAGCGTTTGGTGAGTGAGTGAGGGTTCTGACCGGTCTATGTGGAAGCGTTTGGTGAGTGAGTGAGTGTACTGACCGGTCTATGTGGAAGCGTTTGGTGAGTGAGTGAGTGTTCTGACCGGTCTATGTGGAAGCGTTTGGTGAGTGAGTGAGGGTTCTGACCGGTCTATGTGGAAGCGTTTGGTGAGTGAGTGAGTGTTCTGACCGGTCTATGTGGAAGCGTTTGGTGAGTGAGTGAGGGTTCTGACTGGTCTATGTGGAAGCGTTTGGTGAGTGAGTGAGTGAGGGTACTGACCGGTCTATGTGGAAGCGTTTGAGCAGCAGTAGTATGGAGTGTTGCTGTGCTCCGCTGGCCAGTCTGATGACATGAGACTGCATGGTGATCAGATCATTCTGCTTCAGAGACTTCCTCATGTAGTGCATCCTCCTCGGGTCCGTCCTGCACCAATCACAACACAGCTTATTACATAGTGGACTGAGTCCTGACCAATCAGAGCAGACTATAGTGGTATATAGTACTAAAGAGTTTCCTGTCTAGCCACCTACTTGAATGAGCAGGAGTGCAGGTCTCTCTGTAACTCTCCCTGCCAGCGGGCCCTCCCCAGCCTCTCCAGGATACAGTAGGAGTGGTCAGTCAGCTTCACGTCCGGGTCGCCTCCGTCACCTATCAACACCCTGAACCTTACCCTCTGGGAGGCCACCATTACCAGCTTCCTACCCCACCTGGAGGAGAGGAGAGAGGTTATCATGGGTTAGGGGTTGTTTTAGGACCATCCTTAGTTAGTATCTACCTGACTAGTTCATGACAAGTTGTGGATTGATTCTACCTGGAGGAGAGGAGAGAGGAGGAGAGGTTTCCATTTGGTGCTTTGACTGTCTGTAGTCGGCCAGCTAATGTAACGTTACCAGCCCCTCCCATATCACTCCCCATCTCTCCCCCTTGATGTTAGCATCTCTACAGGGTCTCAATAGGTAAGCAGTAGAGTAGAGGACTGAAGGGTCTGGATAGGTAAGCAGTAGAGTAGAGGACTGAAGGGTCTGGATAGGTAAGCAGTAGAGTAGAGGACTGAAGGGTCTGGATAGGTAAGCAGTAGAGTAGAGGACTGAAGGGTCTGGATAGGTAAGCAGTAGAGTAGAGGACTGAAGGGTCTGGATAGGTAAGCAGTAGAGGACTGAAGGGTCTGGATAGGTAAGCAGTAGAGTAGAGGACTGAAGGGTCTGGATAGGTAAGCAGTAGAGGACTGAAGGGTCTGGATAGGTAAGCAGTGGAGTAGAGGACTGAAGGGTCTGGATAGGTAAGCAGTAGAGTAGAGGACTGAAGGGTCTGGATAGGTAAGCAGTAGAGGACTGAAGGGTCTGGATAGGTAAGCAGTAGAGTAGAGGACTGAAGGGTCTGGATAGGTAAGCAGTAGAGTAGAGGACTGAAGGGTCTGGATAGGTAAGCAGTAGAGTAGAGGACTGAAGGGTCTGGATAGGTAAGCAGTGGAGTAGAGGACTGAAGGGTCTCAATAGGTAAGCAGTAGAGTAGAGGACTGAAGGGTCTGGATAGGTAAGCAGTGGAGTAGAGGACTGAAGGGTCTGGATAGGTAAGCAGTAGAGTAGAGGACTGAAGGGTCTGGATAGGTAAGCAGTAGAGGACTGAAGGGTCTGGATAGGTAAGCAGTAGAGTAGAGGACTGAAGGGTCTGGATAGGTAAGCAGTGGAGTAGAGGACTGAAGGGTCTGGATAGGTAAGCAGTGGAGTAGAGGACTGAAGGGTCTGGATAGGTAAGCAGTAGAGTAGAGGACTGAAGGGTCTGGATAGGTAAGCAGTGGAGTAGAGGACTGAAGGGTCTGGATAGGTAAGCAGTAGAGTAGAGGACTGAAGGGTCTGGATAGGTAAGCAGTAGAGTAGAGGACTGAAGGGTCTGGATAGGTAAGCAGTAGAGTAGAGGACTGAAGGGTCTGGATAGGTAAGCAGTAGAGGACTGAAGGGTCTGGATAGGTAAGCAGTAGAGTAGAGGACTGAAGGGTCTGGATAGGTAAGCAGTAGAGGACTGAAGGGTCTGGATAGGTAAGCAGTGGAGTAGAGGACTGAAGGATCTGGATAGGTAAGCAGTAGAGTAGAGGACTGAAGGGTCTGGATAGGTAAGCAGTAGAGTAGAGGACTGAAGGGTCTGGATAGGTAAGCAGTAGAGTAGAGGACTGAAGGGTCTGGATAGGTAAGCAGTAGAGTAGAGGACTGAAGGGTCTGGATAGGTAAGCAGTAGAGTAGAGGACTGAAGGGTCTGGATAGGTAAGCAGTAGAGTAGAGGACTGAAGGGTCTGGATAGGTAAGCAGTAGAGTAGAGGACTGAAGGGTCTGGATAGGTAAGCAGTGGAGTAGAGGAGCTTCCCCCATATTGTAGAGCAGGGTGTTATGGACAAAAATCCATACTGCGATAAATTACCAAAATTGATGCGACTATAAATAGAATTACAAGTTTAGAACATTCATGTGCACCAGAGTTTAGAACATTCATGTGCACCACAGTTTAGAACATTCATGTGCACCACAGTTTAGAACATTCATGTGCACCACAGTTTAGAACATGCATGTGCACCACAGTTTAGAACATTCATGTGCACCACAGTTTAGAACATTCATGTGCACCACAGTTTAGAACATTCATGTGCACCACAGTTTAGAACATTCATGTGCACCACAGTTTAGAAAATTCATGTGCACCAGTTTTTTTGTATTTCTTATCCTTTAAACTACTACTACTAGTTTGATGGTCAGTTGTCCCGTTAACAATCACCCACGTTAGCAAACTTATTTCATTTCAAACTTGAAATTTCTCTAGTATTGGCTACTTATCGTAATGAACGATATCACCAAAATGCCTGCAATAAGTGTTGGGTGATTGTCGGTGTCGATAACTTTTAGTTTATCATCCCAGCTCTACCATATTGCTTCCACTTTACAGATCTGCAAACATTGAAGTGGGCTTGGGCGATATCCCGTTTATATAGTATGCCGGGTATTTCGAAACACCGACGGTTTGATTTCTGCCATCTTCAAATACAAACATTCGATTATTAATGAGCTCGAGGACAACAGAGGATTTGATTCTGATTCTATCACCTACACAGCTATCCTCCAATCACAACGATTATCCAAATATTGGCTTTTATTTTAATTTTAATGAAATTCCATACATTTTGAAGGATACAAATTCAACTGTGTTACAAAAATCGAACTCACGTCTAAATTCTCAAACTAAATAAATACTGCAATTCCAACCACAAAATGTATTTCCCTTGACTTTAAGCCTCAAAATACAGCTTGCCCAGCGAACAGCTAAATGGTTGTTTTTGACTTTGTTATCATTCTATTCGAGGCTCCACGCGTTGTCATGGAAAATATTAACGTCATTTCCAACAACCAATGAGCAACTCCGCCATAAATCCAGCTGCATATTGAACGTTGAGGTTGCCAGAAGCCAGTCTCTTTGGCAATGACAAGGAGTGGAATGTTAGCTAAAGAGACTGGCACCCAGACTAGAGGCATTCAATCCCCTCCTGGATCAAGATCCCAGTTGCCTAAATTGTTTTGTGTGTCAAATAGCACCCTTTGTGTGCACTTCCAGTAATACCGTATACCCCAGTATGGTACAGAAACGGTCTGAAAATCTGGATACCGCCCCAAACCTACACTGAAGGGTTAAGGCCAAGGAGAGGTGGAGGAATTGGGACCAGCTGGATATGAATGTCTTAGAGATATCTTAAATCTTCAGACAGTTTATCCCCCCCTCCACACAGATTAATCTTCAGACAGTTTCTCCCCACCTTTTGAAGGCGTCCTCTAACGTTAGACATGGCGTCAGGTCGGTGGTGCGGATGATTGGGGTGACGTTTTTCCTCTCCTTGAAGAAGACGCACGAGCCCTGGATTCCACTCTTATCATCCAATAAGATCTGGACAGGGTAGGAGTCCCCTCTGACGTCCCAACAGGCTACTTCCTGAATCCCTGTGTCTGGATCGATGTCTGCAAACCTGAAGAACAGACATATGGCATGGAGAGGGATAGTGGCTTTGGTAACTTGGCATGCAGCTAACTGAACATTTGGCACGGAGCATGGCTAGATATTTAGCCATTGCGGTTAGCTAACTAGTTAGTAGTGTCAGCTTTGGTGTCAGGACTTCTGAATGGTTTTACTAGCTAGTTAGATAGTTTGTTTATAATTAAGAGAGTATCAACCAATGCAATAACGCTACAAATGTACGATATAGGGAAACAATTTAGCAGGATTGATGTTGCATTCAAGACAACTGGGAAGTCGGGGAAAAACGAGTTCAGAGTGGGAAAAATCGTGACTGCATGATGCCAGATTTTCCAAATTCTAATTCCGAGTTGAATGACTGTTCAAAACAAATTTTCCCAGTTGGAGCTAGTTTTTCCCCAAGTTCTCAGTTGTCTTGAACGCATTGTAATCGGAGTTCGGATATTTCCTTGTTCAGAGTCATCTCGAACGCATCATATGATGGCATTGCTAGACGAACCTCGATCACACCGACAGTGTCAATACATGTTGGTACACCTGAAGTACATTCATTCCAATGGAACGCTGCGTTTGCCTTGCAGAGGCAGTGCGTTCTGTTTGGTGCATATGTTGAATTTATCGAACACATGCGTCAAACTGTATGCGTAGACGGCTTGACAGAAATGGTAGCAGAAGGTGAATGTTTAACGTTTGTTGCACACATATCCAGATGATGCTGCGTCCCATTTTTCGCAAAGACACTGTAGGTGTTGATCGAGGCGTAAGACAACTCCAACTACCTGTCGACGAGCACGACATCCGCTCTCTCTTGCGGCAGCTCGTAGAAGTCGACTTCGTGGTTATATACCAAGGATTTCCAAATGAACTCTTTAGTATACGAGTCTAGATTCAGTGGGAAAGCAGGGTTCCTCTTTTCCAACCGAATCCACAGCGAGGTGGTAGTAACCCCGTCCAGTCCCTCCAACGCCACTTCGTCCAGTAGTATGTCTAGCGGGTCCATGGCTAGCGCGCTAGCTCCGCTACGAATTCGTTACTCAAAGTTGTCAATAATGACCTACTGCTGTACAGCTCGATATGCATTCAGAGTATCTGCATACTATTTCCTTAGCATAGTATCCTGTTCAATTAAAACCCGCAAAATTAAACGTTAAATCAAGCACATCTCACTCAGAAATGCATGTTTTCTTTGGCAGCTGAAGTTTCAACTGTGTGTTCCCTTCGTGGCGTTACACATGTCAACTTTGACCTTGTGTTGTACGTCATTCGCGTCACTCGAACGGTTGTTTCGTGAAGGACATTTCCCAATGTTCCACAGGGTGGCGTACTACTCACATTTACCTGTAAACATAAACGGAAACTGTATAATCGTCATGACAACATTTAATTGAGGGCAATAAACTGAAATCATCAAATTTTATTGCAACCGACTCCTGATATTAAAGGGCTGAGCTAGAATATGTGGTGGAGTATCTTGGGACTGTCCTAAAACGGTGCACTAAACTGGAGGGTGTAAATAGTCAGCATGATTGCCTGCATACATTAGGGGCCAGTTTCCCAGACACAGATTAAGTATTGGACATAAAAGCATGTTCAAGGGAATAGGGCCCTAGATGTAGGTTTTGTAAAATAAACAATTAGCCAAGATTGGTACCTTCTGCAGACTCAATGTATAGATTGGTACCTTTAGCGGACTCCATGTATAGATTGGTACCTTTAGCGGACTCAATGTATAGATTGGTAGAACTGACTTCACAGAAGCAGTCATCAACATTTAGGTTTTCTAGAGCATCAATGGATCCTTATCATATAGATCCTGATGGCTCATCAACATAATGTCTCTCATCAACATAGTGATGGCCCTCGTCAACATATTGATGGCCCTCGTCAACATAGTGATGGCTCTCATCTGGCGCTCATCAACATAACGGTGGCGCTCATCAACATAACGGTGTCTCATCAACATAACGGTGGCGCTCATCAACAGAACGGTGGCGCTCATCCACATAACGGTGGCGCTCATCCACATAACGGTGGCGCTCATCAACATAACATTGGCGCTCATCAACATAACCGTGGCGCTCATCAACATAACAGTGTCTCTCATCAACATAATGGTGTCTCTCATCAACATAAGTGTCTCTCATCAACATAACATTGGCGCTCATCAACATAACCGTGGCGCTCATCAACATAACAGTGTCTCTCATCAACAGAACGGTGTCTCATCAACATAACGGTGTCTCTCAACATAACAGTGTCTCTCATCAACAGAACGGTGTCTCATCAACATAACCGTGGCGCTCATCAACATAACAGTGTCTCTCATCAACAGAACGGTGTCTCTCATCAACATAACGGTGTCGCTCATTAACATAAGTGTCTCTCATCAACATAACGGTGTCTCTCATCAACATAACGGTGTCTCTCATCAACATAACGGTGTCTCTCATCAACATAACGGTGGCGCTCATCAACATAACCGTGTCTCTCAACATAACGGTGGCGCTCATCAACGTAACGGTGTCTCATCAACATAACGGTGTCTCTCATCAACATAACAGTGTCTCTCATCAACATAACGGTGTCTCTCATCAACATAACGGTGTCTCTCATCAACATACCAGTGTCTCATCAACATAACGGTGTCTCATCAACATAACAGTGTCTCATCAACATAACAGTTTCTCATCTTCATAACGGTGTCTCATCAACATAACGGTGTCTCATCTTCATAACGGTGTCTCATCTTCATAACGGTGTCTCATCTTCATAACGGTGTCTCATCAACATAACGGTGTCTCTCATCAACATACCGGTGTCTCATCAACATAACGGTGTCTCATCAACATAACGGTGTCTCATCTTCATAACGGTGTCTCATCAACATAACGGTGTCTCATCTTCATAACGGTGTCTCATCTTCATAACGGTGTCTCATCAACATAACGGTGTCTCATCAACATAACGGTGTCTCTCATCAACATACCGGTGTCTCATCAACATAACGGTGTCTCATCAACATAACGGTGTCACTCATCAACATAACGGTGTCTCATCAACATAACGGTGTCTCATCAACATAACGGTGTCTCATCAACATAACGGTGTCTCATCAACATACCGGTGTCTCATCAACATAACGGTGTCTCATCAACATAACGGTGTCTCTACTACTCCATCAACAAGGACAGGGGTCGTATTTATTCAATGTATTTATTAACGAAGTACCTTTTTAAAAAGAAATGTACAAGTGAATCCAGCGCTCTGCAGTCTCTGTGTAGTCTGTAGTCAATAAACCTCAGAGACCGGCTGTCTGTCAACGGGTGAGGACTGAAACATAGGAAATATGGCAATGTACATATTTACATAGTGAAGAGTAGGCTTGTCCAGACCGACACGGCGTAATGTTGGTTGAAAATAATAAACAAAATGATGTAATGTTGGTTGAAAATAATAAACAAAAATGATGTAATGTTGGTTGAAAATAACAAACAAAACGACAGTAATTTAAAAACAGCACCACCTACAGGCTAATACATGTACTGACAGGTTCTATGACAATCGGTGATCTAAAGTTACGCTGGTATTAAAAAGGCACTGTTTTCACACCACCACGACTGCGGTGTCTGGGCCTGTATTCAGAAAGCTTCTCATTGTAGATTGGCTGGATCTAGGATCCCCGTCCATGTAATGTTATTCATTGCGATCAAAAAAAAAAAGAAGGTTAAAACCGATCCTAGATCAGCCCACATACTCTGTAGTGACCCTGTAAGGACTTAGTTAAATTAAATGACAATAATAATGACCGTTATAAAAAAGGACCCTTACAGCTTTCCCATTCATTTATGAGAATTACAAGGAAATGTCTCAAATGGCACCCTATTCCCTATATAGTGCACTGCTTTCGACCAGAGGCCAGTAGTGTGCTATATAGGGAATAGTGTACCATTCGGGACATCCCCCAATACTTCCAATAACATAGCATTAAATACCATTCAAAGGGGGCAATGTAGTTTACTACAAATAAAACAAACTAAAATCATGTATAATCGTAAAAGACATTCAATATAAAATAAGAACATGCTTGGAGATTATTGGACAGATATTATTGTATAAACACATTTATTTTCATCTAAAATGTTATAGTTCAGAGGGGGGAGATATAGTGGGCCACCATCTTGGATTTATAGTGGGCCACCATCTTGGATTTATAGTGGGCCGCCATCTTGGATTTGGGGATGAAGTATTCCTATTGTGTATTTTACCCTCTTTGACCAGATCGGAGTACAAGTCACCTGTAGGCACTGTTTCCCCAGAAGGTGATTTAAAACCCAATACATTTAACTCCACATTATAGACTGGACTATTGGGGGCAATAGGGATAACCATGTTAATTTCTGCCATGCAGACAGATACACAATAAAACAAGATATTTCACGACGGGGCTAACTGTACGGACAGAGACACAGACAGTGTACGGACACAGACAGGTTATGATGTTCTTTGGCTGTTTACATAGATCAACGCACCGTAGATCAGTTCATTGTAGAAATACAACGTACTACATAGAACATACAGTCCAGGAACCTTGACAGGGCTTGGGAGTAAAAACGGATGCTAAGACAGTTCCACCATTTTCCTCTCCTGAGAGTGTGGGGGGTTGCATCCCAAATGGCACCATATACCCCATCTAGTGCACTACTTCATACCACAGCCCTATGAACACTGGTCAAAAGTAGTGCACTAGATAGGGAACAGGGTGTCATTTGAGACACAACCTGGATTAGGGCAAGCTGCTCCTAGATCTGTGCTGTGCTATGGGGCAGCTTTTGATCTGAAACAGATACAGGCCCGGCCCTGGGACTGAGGAGAAGTTAGGGAGAGTTGCAGTACATTCACGATCGACAAGACAGTTTTCTGAATTCCAAACCAACCCAGAGCCCCTACTCCCAACCTAGGGTGTAAGGGTTAGGGTTCAACCTAGGGTGTAGGGGATAGGGTTCAACCTAGGGTGTAGGGGATAGGGTTCAACCTAGGGTGTAGGGGATAGGGTTCAACCTAGGGTGTAGGGGATAGGGTTCAACCTAGGGTGTAGGGGATAGGGTTCAACCTAGGGTGTAGGGGGATAGGGTTCAACCTAGGGTGTAGGGGATAGGGTTCAACCTAGGGTGTAGGGGATAGGGTTCAACCTAGGGTGTAGGGGATAGGGATCAACCTAGGGTGTAGGGGGATAGGGTTCAACCTAGGGTGTAGGGGATAGGGATCAACCTAGGGTGTAAGGGGATCGGTTTGGACAGAAGTCAGAGGATGTGTCCCAAATGGCATGCTGCGGCACTGGGTGGCCTTTGGGACACACAGCCAGGAGGCAGTTGAATGGGATAACAGACATGACGCGGCTCCTGGAGAAGAAGCATGGAGTGACTGAAAACAAAAATGGCGGCCCTGACAGGACTCACAGCCAGCTAGCTTTAAAATATAAAACCTTTACATATGTAAAACACAAGGGATTGAGTCCCAAACCACAACCTAACCCCCACGTAGTGCACTAAATGAAATAGTGCACTACCTGGGGAATAGGGTGTAATTTTGGGACACAACCGAGCTTTGATCGTTTAGAAACACACAGGCCGCATCCCAAACGGCATCCTATTTCCTAGAGCGCACTGCTACCCTATGGGCTCTGATCAAAAGCAGTGCACTATAGAGGGAACAGGATTCCATTTGGGATGCCGCCCTAGTCTGTACATGTGTTAAAACCTACTAGTCCCTGTACATTACACCCACCCAGAAATATACTAATAAATGTCTACAGGTAAAAAGACTGTTGTTCCTTTTGTCCGTAGGCATAGCGTTGTATCAAAAATATACAGCTTTAGTAAAGGAGATTTATAGAACATGTTTGTTTGTTTGTTTGTTTGGGTGAACAGAATGCTTTGACATCGCTAGGTGACATCATCAGAGGACGGAGCATGAAGGTTCTTTATGATGTCATTATGATGTCCACATGTCGAGGAGATGAAGGCTCTGCTCCGTTATGAAAACATCACCTCATTGCTGCACCCTATTCCCTATATTAGGGCACTACTTTTGACCAGGGCCCAAAGGGCTTCATTGGAATATAAAAGCTTGTAAAAACACCAGCTTTCAGCTCCAAGTGATTCGAATTTTGGATATCAGATTTCCAGAAGTTTGAAATGATTATGTTTTAGTCAAATATTATATATGTTTGTGCTTCTTGTGGTCAATTTGCAGTCCACAAATTATTTGTAGTTATCTACTCGGGCCACCTGACCATTCGCTCAAGAATAAAAATCAGCCCGTGGCCCGAATCTAGTTGATGATCACTGGGGTATAGGGTGCTATTTGGGACGCATACAGCCCCTCTGCCCCCTCAGCGACGAGCCTAGGGACTGAAGGGAAGGGAGTGAGATTCCGGAATGGAACTCGGCCGTCAACCTCTGTTGTTCCCAGCACCATGATGTCTCCATAGCAACTTAGCAGCAGCTGGTTCTGGAAGGAGAACAACAACTCCCCCAGAGCAGGAGTGGAAGACTGTTTAGGAATCGTCTTTTTCACCCTGTTCATCCCACTGTCTCATCCTCCTTTCCAAACGTGTGTTCCTCTACGCTTGATCCAGGCAGTGACATTCTGTTGACCATCCCATCCCTCATCCTTTCCTACCCTCCTTTACATTCCCTCCCTCCCTCCTCTTCCAAAAGCCCTCTCTCTCTCCACCTCCTCTTCCTCCGCGTCATCGTTCCTCCTCCACTTCCTACTGGCTCCATTTCCTGTTTCCTGGTTCAGTCCACCTTCTCTACCTTGCCGATGATCTTCTCCTCAAAGATGGGCAAGATGGCGTCGTCCTCTCTGACCTCCTCAAACACCACGCCACAGTCAAACTCATCACTCACCTTCTTAAAGTAGAACCTAGAGGACACACACACACAATGAATCAACACACACATACACACACACACACACAATGAATCAACACACAGAGCAAGTAAGGACAGAAGACAGAGAGAGCAGGGTTAGAAGAGAGTAGAATCAAACAGGACTTCATTGTCCACAGGTATTCACCCTGTTCCTTTATAGGGCCCATAGGGCTCTGATCAACATTAGTGCACTATGTAGGGAACAGGGTGCCATTTGGGACTCAGCCATGGTCTCCAGAGCTTGATCTCCGTGATGACGACCTCTCACCTGTAGAAGCCCTTCTTGGTGAGTAGCTCTTTGAACTGTCCCAGGGTCACCACGCAACCTTTGACCGTGGTGCGGTAGGGGATGGGCTCGCCACAGAAGTAGTACGCCACGGTTACGTTGTCACACTGTGACACCTGCTTCTTACTGCTTAAAGACTTCTGCCTGGAGGGGAGGAGAGACGGAGGCAGAGACAGTACACGGTGACACACAGAGTCTATGTCTGTCAGACTGACTGATCCATCAGCGTATTGGAGTCTCCCTCCTCTACCAATAACCTTACATCTTGTCGTGGATATTCTACACAGGGACACTCGAAGTCAAGCTTATGAAAAATGTATGCACTCACTAACTGTAAGTCGCTCTGGATAAGAGCGTCTGCTAAATGACTAAAATGTAAAAATGTAAATGAATCATTCTTTATTATCAGCGTGCTGGAGAGGTTCCTACCAACTCAATGCACCAAGGACACATGTCGATCAGGAGCTCCACCGGGGCAGTCCCGTTAGTTCTCTTATATACAGACAAGTTATATTTGCATGATTTAGCTTATTCATCATTCATAAGTAATTCATCATTAACGTTTGCTTCATTAATGTGACCGACCAATACCGGGTCATGCATGTGACAGACCAATACCTCACAAGGCTTCTTCTCCCTAAACTGAGACCTTGAAACTGAGATATCTTTCGTTCTCAAAACAAGAGTCTGGGCGTACTGCCAAATTGCAGATACTGATAGTGAGGATTTGTTAAATCACTTGCAATCTTAATCACAACCTTAACCCCTCCTCCTCTCCAGCCTCCTGCTAAAACCCCTGATCCTAATCTCAACACTAACCCCTAGTTCCAACCTTAACCCCTGATCCTAATCTCAACACTAACCCCTAGTTCCAACCTTAACCCCTGATCCTAATCTCAACACTAACCCCTAGTTCCAACCTTAACCCCTGATCCTAATCTCAACACTAACCCCTAGTTCCAACCTTAACCCCTGATCCTAATCTCAACACTAACCCCTAGTTCCAACCTTAACCCTTCCTCCTCTCACCTCTGCTTAGCCTGCAGCAGGGCGGACCTCCTCCTCTCCTCCTCCAGTCTCCTCCGGGCCTCCTCTAGTTGGGTGAGGGGGTTGGGTGCGGGGTTGGGGGGCATGGTGGGGTCCTGGATGAAGGGGTGGGAGGGCTGCACGTTGTTCCGCAGCTGGGCGCTCACCCAGGGGTGCACTGCCCCAGGACGCTCCACCGAGCTGGGCCTCGACACCTCCACACTCCCCTGGGTCTTCCTGGAGCCTGTAGTACTCCTAGAGGGGAGAGCGAGAGAGAGGAGGGGAGAGAGAGAAAGAGAGAGGAGGGGAGGGAGAGAGAGTGGAGGGGAGAGAGAGAGAGAAGGGGAGAGAGGAGGAGAGAGCAAGAGAGGAGGGGAGAGAGAGAAAGAGAGGAGGGGAGAGAGAGAAAGAGAGGAGAGGGGAGAGAGAGAGGAGAGGGGAGAGAGAGGAGGAGAGAGCGAGAGAGGAGGGGAGAGAGGAGGAGAGAGAGTGAGAAGGGGAGAGAGAGAGGAGGAGAGAGCAAGAGAGGAGGGGAGAGAGAAAGAGAGGAGGGGAGAGAGAAAAAGAGGAGGGGAGAGAGAGGGGAGAGAGAGAGAGGAGGAGAGAGAGAGAGGAGGAGAGAGAGAGAGAGGAGGGGAGAGAGAGAGAGAGGAGGGAGAGAGTGGAGGGGAGAGAGTGAGAAGGGGAGAGAGAGGAGGAGAGAGAGAGAGGAGGAGAGAGCAAGAGAGGAGGGGAGAGAGAGAGAAGGTTAGTTAACATTGGAGTGAGTGAGGGATTGAGAGAGTGCGTCCTACCCGTGTGTGTGTGTGTTACCCGTGTGTGTTTTTTACTTTGTTTTTTGTGTGTGTGTGTTACCCGTGTGTGTTCTTCTTGTGTCGTAGTGCCTCCCCCTCCATCATCCACTGCAGTATCTTGTGGTTTCTCTCCAGGTCCTCCAGCGGTACCTGGGCCTCCTGGACACGCCCCTCATCACCTTTACCTGCCGGCTCCGCCCCCTTCTTAGAGCCGCGCTTCGATAGGGTGCTGCCCTTACTGCTGGGGTACAGGGAACACACACAGGTCAGGATGAAGAGACACACGGGTCAGGATGAAGAGA
The DNA here is from genome assembly GCF_020615455.1 of Coregonus clupeaformis. NCBI lineage: Eukaryota > Metazoa > Chordata > Actinopteri > Salmoniformes > Salmonidae > Coregonus > Coregonus clupeaformis. Next base: position 99,008,728 of record NC_059192.1, on the reverse strand, counting down.
CACACGGGTCAGGATGAAGAGAGACACGGGTCAGGATGGTAAGACAGATGTGCTCAAGTCACTAAACATCCAAGTCTGGTCCCAAGTCCCTTGTAAGTGCGAAAGAATGCTCTCCAATTACCTTTCAAAGTGAATATGGTATCTTAGAAAGCAAGCTAGTTGACTGTGTTCCACATTAGTAAGGCTAGCTAGTCTAAACCAATACAGACGCTATCTAACATTGGATCTTGTAGTGGGATGTAGAATTAATATGTAAGTCAGAGACTTTTTATAAGTCAAGTCTGTACTGGTCATGAAAAATCGTGACTGGAGTCCGAGTCTAGTTGGAGTCCTGTCCTGGAGTACTACAGCACTGATAACACATAACCCCCCTCCCCCCTGGTACTAACCTGATAACACCCCTCCACCCCTGGTACTAACCTGATAACACCCCTCCCCCCCTGGTACTAACCTGATAACCCCCCTCCCCCTGGTACTAACCTGATAACACCCCTCCCCCTGATACTAACCTGATAGCCCCCTCCCCCTGGTACTAACCTGATAACCCCCTCCCCCCTGGTACTAACCTGATAACCCCCTCCCCCTGGTACTAACCTGATAACCCCCTCCCCCTGGTACTAACCTGATAACCCCCTCCCCCTGGTACTAACCTGATAACCCCCTCCCCCTGGTACTAACCTGATAACCCCCTCCCCCTGGTACTAACCTGATAACCCCCCTCCCCCCCTGGTACTAACCTGATAACACCCCTCCCCCTGGTACTAACCTGATAACCCCCTCCCCCCTGGTACTAACCTGATAACCCCCCTCCCCCCTGGTACTAACCTGATAACACCCCCCTGGTACTAACCTGATAACCCCCCTCCCCCGGTACTAACCTGATAACCCCCTCCCCCCCCCCGGTACTAACCTGATAACACCCCTCCCCCTGGTACTAACCTGATAACACCCCTCCCCCCTGGTACTAACCTGATAACACCCCTCCCCCCTGGTACTAACCTGATAACACCCCTCCCCCCTGGTACTAACCTATAGCCCAAGGCGTCCATGGTCCCAGCCCCGTCCGCGTAGTTGCGTCCCTTCCCGGTAGCGTAGTGGTGGGCCTCCCCGTTCCACAGGACGCTCCCCTGGGTCCTGGAGCCTCCGCCTCCACCCAGCACCACCTCATCCATCTGGGGTTCGTTGGGCTTGGTGCCCCCTGGGGGTGGTGGTATCCATGCTTGTGGTGGTACACACCTGAGGGAACAGAGACATATAACTAGCTAACTATAACTATAACTAACTATAACTAACTAACTATAAATAACTATAACTAACTAAGTATAACTCTACCTCCTAACCTAACAAAGATGGTGGTAACCATGCTTGTGATGGTACAGCCTTTACGGACACTTTCAAAAAGAGATACTCATAAAGCATGGAGGTAGCTGTGGTCTTTGATATTTCACCTCTATACCTGGGCCCGTACTCATAAAGCATGGAGGTAGCTGTGGTCTTTGATATTTCACCTCTATACCTGGGCCCGTACTCATAAAGCATGGAGGTAGCTGTGGTCTTTGATATTTCACCTCTATACCTGGGCCCGTACTCATAAAGCATGGAGGTAGCTGGGCTTTGATATTTCGCCTCTTACTTAGCATGGAGGTAGCTGTGGCCTTTGATATTTCACCTCTATACCTGGGCCCGTACTCATAAAGCATGGAGGTAGGAGCGCTGATCTAGGATCATAAAGAACATGATTATATGAAGAGCACTCCTACCTCGAGATGCTCTGTGTTCTGTTGGTTGAATACACACCATCACATTGATTATACAACATCAACACTAGAAGAGGTCTATCATGGAGACTAACCTGGATAAATAGAGACAACACTAGAAGAGGTTTATCATGGAGACTAACCTGGATAAATAAAGACAACACTAGAAGAGGTTTATCATGGAGACTAACCTGGATAGATAAAGACAACACTAGAAGAGGTTTATCATGGAGACTAACCTGGATAGATAGAGACAACACTAGAAGAGGTTTATCATGGAGACTAACCTGGATAGATAAAGACAACACTAGAAGAGGTTTATCATGGAGACTAACCTGGATAGATAAAGACAACACTAGAAGAGGTTTATCATGGAGACTAACCTGGATAAATAAAGACAACACTAGAAGAGGTTTATCATGGAGACTAACCTGGATAAATAAAGACAACACAAGAAGAGGTTTATCATGGAGACTAACCTGGATAAATAAAGACAACACTAGAAGAGGTTTATCATGGAGACTAACCTGGATAAATAGAGACAACACTAGAAGAGGTTTATCATGGAGACTAACCTGGATAAATAAAGACAACACTAGAAGAGGTTTATCATGGAGACTAACCTGGATAAATAAAGTCAACACTAGAAGAGGTTTATCATGGAGACTAACCTGGATAAATAAAGACAACACTAGAAGAGGTTTATCATGGAGACTAACCTGGATAAATAAAGACAACACTAGAAGAGGTTTATCATGGAGACTAACCTGGATAAATAAAGACAACACTAGAAGAGGTCTATCATGGAGACTAACCTGGATAAATAGAGACAACACTAGAAGAGGTTTATCATGGAGACTAACCTGGATAAATAAAGACAACACTAGAAGAGGTTTATCATGGAGACTAACCTGGATAGATAAAGACAACACTAGAAGAGGTTTATCATGGAGACTAACCTGGATAAATAAAGACAACATACCTGCTCCCATCCCCGCCGGGTCCCCTCCTTTGGCTCCTGGCTTGTGACCTTTGGTCCCCGGAGGCCCCTGGGTTCTCCCAGAGTGGGGCGGAGGGTACACCCCTACCCCTCCGTCGGGGGAGCGGGTCTTGGGTGAGTGTCTCCCGGTGCCTGGTGACTGGCACCCCGGCGTCTTCATCACTCTCTGGACGTGCTCGTCCAAGATGGACTCCGGGTTCTCCTCGTGCGCGTCCTGTAGCGCCAGAACGCCATTGTACGAGGTCTCTGAATAACGGGACCCGTAGTGGGGGTGGAGGGACGGGGTGGAGGGGGGCAGGGGCTTGTTGCCGTAGGAGGGGAGGGAGTTCACCATGGAGACGTCGGCGTCGTCGCCCTCCTCCTCCTATCACAGAGCAGGAGAGGAAAGAAGGGGGCAGGGTTAGAGGAGAAGCAGGAAGTGTGTGTGTGTGGGGTGATTACTGTCCAACACACACATGAAAGCACACACACGTCACAGACACGTCACACACACACACACACACACACCCCCAGTACGTACCAGTCTGACTCTCTTCAGTCTCTCCTCCAGTCTCTCCTGTGCATCTCTCTCTCTCAGAACTCCCTCCAGTCGACTGATGAGGTCAGCAGCAAACCTCTCCGGCTCGACGTGGATGTCCTTCGGCATGCGGTACGTGCGCTATACACACAGAAGATCTATCAGATATGATCTATATAAATGATTACCACAGCCGGCACCGGACAGAGGACACATTCATTCTACCGTTATTACCACAGCCGGCACCGGACAGAGGACACATTCATTCTACCGTTATTACCACAGCCGGCACCGGACAGAGGACACATTCCCGTTATTACCACAGCCGGCACCGGACAGAGGACACATTCATTCTATCGTTATTACTACAGCCGGTACCGGACAGAGGACACGTTCCCGTTATTACCACAGCCGGCACCGGACAGAGGACACATTCATTCTATCGCTATTACCACAGCCGGCACCGGACAGAGGACACATTCCCGTTATTACCACAGCCGGCACCGGACAGAGGACACATTCATTCTATCGTTATTACTACAGCCGGCACCGGACAGAGGACACATTCATTCTATCGTTATTACCACAGCCGGCACCGGACAGAGGACACATTCCCGTTATTACCACAGCCGGCACCGGACAGAGGACACATTCATTCTATCGTTATTACTACAGCCGGCCCCGGATAGAGGACACGTTCCCGTTATTACCACAGCCGGCCCCGGATAGAGGACACATTCCCATTATTACCACAGCCGGTACCGGATAGAGGACACGTTCCCATTATTACCACAGCCGGTACCGGATAGAGGACACGTTCCAGTTATTACCACAGCCGGCATCGGATAGAGGACACGTTCCCGTTATTACCACAGCCGGCACCGGATAGAGGACACGTTCCCATTATTACCACAGCCGGTACCGGATAGAGGACACGTTCCCATTATTACCACAGCCGGTACCGGATAGAGGACACGTTCCCGTTATTACCACAGCCGGTACCGGATAGAGGACACGTTCCCATTATTACCACAGCCGGGTACCGGATAGAGGACACGTTCCCGTTATTACCACAGCCGGTACCGGATAGAGGACACGTTCCCATTATTACCACAGCCGGTACCGGATAGAGGACACGTTCCCGTTATTACCACAGCCGGTACCGGATAGAGGACACATTCATTCTACTAGAACAGTGAAAGTATTTTGTATGTCAAATATTTAGTTCATAATTAAGTATTTTGATAGTGTATTCTTACAGGTATATGAGGTAGGGTATTTTGTATTTATTTAACTAGGCAAGTCAGTTAAGAACAAATTATTATTTACAATGACGGCCTACCAAAAGTAATACAAATATAGGACAAAACACACATCACGACAAGAGAGACGCCACAACACTACATGGAGAGAGACCTAAGACAACACAGCAAGGTAGCAACACCACATGACAACAACGTCTCCACTTCGCAACAACATGTACGAAACAACATCTCCACTTCGCTGATCCTCAACACTGGGGCCCCACAAGGGTGCGTGCTCAGCCCCCTCCTGTACTCCCTGTTCACCCATGACTGCGTGGCCAAGCACGCCTCCAACTCAATCATCAAGTTTGCAGATGACACAACAGTAGTAGGCTTGATTACCAACAATGACGAGACCGCCTACAGGGAGGAGGTGAGTGCTCTGGGAGTGTGGTGCCAGGAAAATAACCTCTCACTCAAAGTCAACAAAACAAAAGGAGATGATCGTGGACTTCAGGAAACAGCAGTGGGTGCACCCCCCTATCCACATCGACGGGACCGCAGTGGAGAAGGTGGAAAGCTTCAAGTTCCTTGGCGTACACATCACTGACAAACTGAAATGGTCCACCCACACAGACAATATGGTGAAGAAGGCGCAACAGAGCCTCTTCAACCTCAGGAGGCTGAAGAAATTCAGCTTATCACCTAAAACCCTCACAAACTTTTACAGATTGAGAGCATCCTGTCGAGCTGTATCACTGCCTGGTACGGCAACTGCACCGCCCACAACCGCAGGGCTCTCCAGAGGGTGGTGCAGTCTGCAGAACGCATTACCGGGGGCAAACTACCCGCCCTCCAAGACACTTACAGCACCCAATGTCACAGGAAGGCCAAAAAGATCATCAACCACCCGAGCCACTGCCTGTTCACCCCGCTATCATCCAGAAGGTGAGGTCAGTACAGGTGCATCAAAGCTGGGACCGAGAGAATGAAAAACAGCTTCTATCTCAAGGCCATCAGACTGTTAAATAGCCATCACTAGCACATTAGAGGCTGCTGCTGCCTATTGAAATCACTGGCCACTTTAAGAAATTGAACACTAGTCACTTTAATAATGTTTACATATCTTGCACTACTCATCTCATATGTATATACTGCATTCTATAATATTCTACTGTATCTTAGTCCATGCCGCTCTGTCATTGCTTGTCCATATATGTATATATTCTTCAATCCTATTCCCTACTAGTTTTGTGTGTATTGTGTATATGTTGTGAAATTGTTAGATATTACTGCACTGTCAGAGCTAGAAGCACAAGCATTTCGCTACACCCGCTATAACATCTGCTAAACACGTGTATGTGACAAAATACAATTTGATTTGATTTGACATGGTAGCAACACAACACGGTAGCAGCACAAAACATGTTACAAACATTACTGGGCACAGACAACAGCCCAGAGGGCAAGAAGGTAGAGACGACAGTGTGTGTCCTTACAGGTATATGAGGTAGGGGCACACGTCCGTTGGCTTTGGCACTGTCATGCATCTCTCTACGATGCTGTTTACGATACCGGTAGGGCGGAATAGCATCCCTGCAACACACACTAGTTAGTTATCAGAAGAACGGGTTTCGCTGTGTTGGTGCAAAAAGTCCATGGCTGTGTGTGTGTGTGTGTGTGTGTGTGTGAGACAGAGAGGATATGTTGGTGTGTGTGTGTTTGTCAGTGTTGTTGAACAGAGAGATATGTTTTTTGTTTATGTCAGTGTGTGTGTGTGTGTGAGACAGAGAGGATATGTTGGTGTGTGTGTGTGTGTATGTCGTGTGTGTGTGTGTGTGTGTGTGAGACAGATAGGATATGTTGGTGTGTGTGTGTGTGTGTGTATGTCAGTGTGTGTGTGTGTGTGTGTGTGTGTGAGAGACAGATAGGATATGTTGGTGTGTGTGTGTGTGTGTGTGTATGTCAGTGTGTGTGTGTGTGTGTGTGTCATCCATGTGTGTTTCAGTGTGTGTACTCACACACTGCTGTCGGTCAGTGAGAGTGTGTCAACGTCGGAGGCGCTGGACATGCTCTGCTGTTCGCTGTCGTTAGCACTGGTGGCAGGGGCGCGGGCGTAACCCATGTTTACGTAGTAGGGGTTAACTACCGGCTCTCTGCACGGTCTGAGAGGAGAGATGGTTACACACACACACACGCATATATACACATACATGTACAGTGCATTCGAAAAGTATTCAGACCCCCTTGACTTTTCCCACATTTTTGTTACGTTACAGCAATATTCTAAAATGGACAGAAAAAATAAAATATCTCATCAATCTACACACAATACCCCATAATGACAAAGCAAAAACTGGTTTTTATAAATTTTTGCTAATTAAATTGATTGGACATAAGGCCCCACAGTTGACGGTGCTTGTCAGAGCAAAAACCAAGCCATGAGGTCGAAGGAATTGTCCGTGGAGCTCAGAGACAGGATTGTGTCGAGGCACAGATCTGGGGAAGGGTACCAAAACATTTATGCAGCATTGAAGGTCCCCAAGAACACAGCGGCCTTTATCATTCTAAAATGGAAGAAGTTTGGAACCACCAAGACTCTTCCTATAGCTGGCCGCCCGGCCAAACTGAGCAATCTGGGGAGAAGGGCCTTGTTCAGGGAGGTGACCAAGAACCTGATGGTCAGTTTGACAGAGCTCCAGAGTTCCTCTGTGGAGATGGGAGAACAACCATCTCTGCAGCACTCCACCAATCAGGCCTTTATGGTAGACTGGCCAGACGGAAGCCACTCCTCAGTAATGGCACATGACAGCCCGCTTTGAGTTTGCCAAAAGCCACCTAAAGGACTCTCAGACCATGAGAAATAACATTCTCTGGTCTGATGAAATCAAGAAGTTAGGATCGAGGGAAAGATGAACGGAGCAAAGTACAGAGAGATCCTTGATGAAACCCTGCTCCAGAGCACTCAGGACCTCAGACTGGGGCAAAGGTTCACCTTCCAACAGGACAACGACCCTAAGCACACAGCCAAGACAACGCAGGAGTGGCTTCGGGACAAGTCTCTGAATGTCCTTGAGTGGCCCAGCCAGAGCCAGGACTTGTTCCCGATCGAACATCTCTGGAGAGACCTGAAAATAGCTGTGCAGCAACGCACCCCATCCAACCTGACAGAGCATGAGAGGATCTGCAGAGAAGAATGGGAGAAACTCCCCAAATACAGGTGTGCCAAGCTTGTAGCATCATGGCAAAGAAGACTCGAGGCTGTAATCGCTGCCAACGATGCTTCAACAAAGTACTGAGTAAATGGTCTGAATACTTATGTAAATGTGATATTTAAATTTTTTATAAATAAGCACAAATGTCTAAAAACCTGTTTTTGCTTTGTCATTATGGGGTATTGTGTGTAGATTGATGAGGGAAAAACATATTTAATCAATTTTAGAATCAGAATGTAACCTAACAAAATGAGGAAAAGGTGAAGGGGTCTGAATACTTTCCGAAGGCACTGAATACAACGATAAGGCACAGGGTGCCTTCATCTGCTCAAAGGCCAAATTACATCTCATAGGCAGACAAGGAATAGTATTTCATCCATTTATGTTAATGACATAGCTGATGAACTTGAAGTGATTTAATAAGGAAATACACTCTTTCTACGATACACTGCATCGGTCTCATCTATCGGACGGCGAATTGGATTCCTTTCTTGATTCAGTTAATAACTCTGTTAAGCCTATATAAACTCTGTGATTCTGATATAGATATTACTGAGTTGGACCAAGCCATTAAACAAATGGCTATAGTTAAATGTCCTGGCCCGGATGGCCTGACTCCTGAATTCTATTGACATTTTAGACCTGATATTAGAGAGTTATTGCTTTCGGTCTACAAAGAGGGTATTGCTAATGCCATCTCCTTTGAGACAGGGACTAATAGTTATTATACCTAAACCAAAAGAAGGACTCTTTACTTGGACAATTGGAGACCAATCACGTGGTTGGCAACGGACTATAAAAGTTACTAGCCCATGTCTATGCTATTAGGCTGAAAAAAGGCCTTGATGTGGTCCTCTGGAGCTCAATTGGTAGAGCATGGCGCTTGTAACGCCAGGGTAGTGGGTTCGATCCCCGGGACCAACCATACGTAAAAATGTATGCGCACATGACTGTAAGTCGCTTTGGATAAAAGCGTCTGCTAAATGGCATATTATTATATTATTATGGTGATATAATCAGTATAACTCCAATCAGCCTTCATTAAAGGAAGGAGTATCCATAACCATATACAATTGGTATTATATATTTTGGATTACAGAGAGTTCATGGAAGAACATGGCTTTATATCGTTTAGTAAAAATGTTTTAAGGCTTTTGACACTTTAGAGCACAACTTTTTATTTAGATCTCTACTTCTGGGTTCGGGGAGAATTTCTGTAAAGTGATAAGGATGATGTATAATGATACTAGCAGTTCGGTGGCTATGACTAATACATTGGCACAAATGTCTAAAAACCTGTTTTTGCTCTGTCATTATGGGGTGTTGTGTGTAGATTGATGAGGGGAAAAAAAATAATTTAATCAATTTAAGAATAAGGCTGTAACGTAACAAAATGTGGAAAAGGTGAAGGGGTCTGAATACTTTCTGAATACACTGTACACATATATATATATATATATATAATCACACACAGACACATACAAGACTTGGGCTATGATGATACCAGAATCGCAATATTTGGAATATATAAATGCTATATATAAATGAAATATATATATTTTGAATATATAAATGATATATATAAATGAAATATATATATATATTTTGAATATATAAATGAAAACAAGAAGCAGATCAAACTCTGTATGTAAATGATTGTGGCTATATCTTGGAAAATAAATAAATGTGGCTCTGGATGACAGCATGATGCTGTTGGTTTCCAACATCAGGGCTGTTCTCCTAAAGAAGGGACCTCCGCTTTGTGTTTTGTTTCCTTGCCACGGCGGTACTGGTATCATCCCGGCCCGGGACGCGCACAGACACACAGATTCTCTACAGGGACAACTACATAGCAACCACTCGGACAAATACTAAACACTGTCATCAATTTCACACAGACACACAGATTCTCTACAGGGACAACTACATAGCAACCACTCGGACAAATACTAAACACTGTCATCAATTTCACACAGACACATAAACACTCTCTCTGGTCTCCTACCTGTACTCTCTGCTATCCCCTGCCCTCCGATTGGTCGACACTCTGTGAGGAGCAGTCTCCATTAGCAACCTCTGAGTCAGCCTGCTGGCCTGCGTATCCCCGCCCTCCTCTTCCTCCTCCTCCTCCTCTCCCTCCTCCCGGCACCTGAATCACAACCCACCTTTATTCACCAAGTACATTTACATGGACCAGGCATTAGACCTGGTGAGATGGTGCTGACAACAATAAACACAATATACAGACAGAATACAGACAGAGGAATGTCCACATTATCTAGACACACACCTCCACTCTACGTCCTCTGTGAGGGTGGGCAGGTAGCCAGGCCCCGGTGGCCCAGGACCAGTACCCGATGAGGAGCTGTGGTCGCTGGGTGGTTTGGGGCTCTCCTCCCCTGTCTGGGTGTACTCCAGGTACAGGTCTGACTTGAGGAACAGAGGGTAGGTGTTCTCCTCCATGGTGCTCTGGATCTCTGTCTGGGCCTTGGGAGAGAGACAACATGGGTTCGGTACAAAGTTCCAAAAACATTAGCGTTCATTTAGGCTAGAAACAAAGAAAACGAAAAGTGAGATTTAAACAAGTCAACAACTGTATTGATCCCAGAGAGGGAAGCTGGGTTCTTCACCAGCAGCAAACGCAGTTGTTGGTTATGGCTTAGCTACCAACACATCCACCCCTTGTCCACAACTGTTCTTGAAAATATGTTTGCGATGAAGCTCAATTAATTTTTTCCAGATTCCTGTGTCTCCTGCCACTGACAGGAGGATATTAAGAATGTCTTCTCAACAATCTACCTGGTCAATGAAAGGTCATTAATAAAACAACAGATACCTGTTCCAACATGGCGTAATGATTGATGTATTGATTAATTGATACTTGTTCCAACATGGCGTAATGATTGATTGATGTATTGATGTATTGATACTTGTTCCAACGTGGCGTAATGATTGATTGATGTATTGATACCTGCTCGAACATGGCAGGGTCCAGATGCAGTCTAACCACACAGTCTCTGATGAAGCTCTTGGTAGCTGGTTTAATCTGCCTCGACACGATCCCGTTACTATCCTGGATATACTTCCTGGAAAGACGGGGAGAGAGAGAGAGATAATGAGAGAGAAAGATGGAGAGAATAGAGAGATGAGAAAGAAAAGAGAGAGAGAACTCATCCCTACCTGTAAATGGCCTTGGCCAGCTTGGGCCTCTTCTCCTGGCTGCTCTTCCTGAAGCCGGAGCAGGCGAACCAGAAGTCAAGCTGGTCCCCACAGCCCTCCTGTCTCAGGAAGCCCTTGAACAGCTGGATGCCCTCCTGGTCATCCAGGAGAGAGTGGAGCGACTCGGCCCACTTCAGGTAGGGAGGCGTGGGGGAGGCGCTGCCCTCAGGCTCGTACCCTAGGTCCAGGTCCGGCCGCCTGGGAGTGGGGGTGGCCGAGGATGGGGGCTCGCTACTACGGAAGGAGGGGTCTGTTTTGGAGGGGGGGTAGTAGGTGGACTGGGTGGTGGGGCGGCCTCCATGGCTGGAGGGGAGGCGGTGGGGGTCACGGTCACCCCCCTCTTCTCCAGGCACGGGGGGCCGAGGGGCGTGCTCTGTGAAGTGGCTGTGGGGGTCCATCCCCACCCCTAGACCCCCCAGATGGTCGCCCCCCCCCACCCCCCTGTACCCCCCTTGTGGGTCTCCCACCCCCCTGTACGCCCCCTGTGGGTCACGGACCACACTCATGTCTCTGGTTGGGGACCACTGGGTTGGGCACCGGTCACAGCCACACCTCTAGAACAGCTGAAGATGAGCGATTCTCCCTGTGATAGAAGAGGAGAGAGGAGGGTCATGAGTGAAAGAGAGGAATGATCCTCCCTGGCAGAAAGGAGAGGGGGGTGAGAGCTGAACTATAGAGTGAAGAAATGAGCTAAGGTTGGCGTGGTTAGACCCACACATACTGATCCCAGATAGACCCTGGGAGAAAAGAGGGGGATAGAGTTGAGAGAGAACGGGAGAGGTGAAACTGAAAGATGACTGATTATCTCTGAGTGAGAGAAAGACAAGAGGATAAAAGAGGAGAACAGGGAACGAGAGAGCGATGTCCAGCGGTGCTCACGTGATTCAAGATGAGCTGATGATAGGCTGTAACATGGAACCACTGGTCTTCTTCTACAGACACTCTGAAGAACCTCCATCACAACGAACGTGTTATGAAGAGCTAACAACAAATAACTAGCTAACTAATCACAGAGGTTATACCTGGCACTAGCTAGCATAGCCATGGTGATTTCAACTTTCACCATGAAGGCTAACAGCAATGATCAACACAGACTAGTTAACAAATAAGGTCATTATAAACCATTGGTTAGCGTTAGTTGTTAGCCAGCTAGCTAGGTAGTGCCGTAATAGCTAATAAAACAGAAGTGATGGTTAAAGAAGGTAACGGTGGCTAACTAACGTTAGCTAATAGCTAGTTAGCTTTGTTCCTATAACATCACCGGTAACGTTAGCTAGCTAGCTGCCTGGTTAACAAAACATAGCTAGCGACTTAGCTCTAGATTAGCTCTATAACTGTTAGTTAGCTAGCATCAGGTCAACAATAACAATGAGTTTGCACTTCATTACATTTTACTTCATGACATGTGTACTGTAGCTAGCTATGTAGGTAGCAACTAAACAATGCATTTCAAAGATGGCTACACTAACTAGCCAACGTAAGTTCTACCCTCTCGCTCCCTCTACTCCGGCTAGGTAGCTAGCCTCTCCCTCTCATTGCTTTGAAGTGGGATCCCATTCATCTTGGCCTCTTGCAAAGACGGTGGGGGAGGGTAACAGGCAACAAACTCCACAACCACACAAGACGGGCCTGCTGCCTTCTCTTTCCTCCACCAAACCACTTGAGGTAGCCCGCTACACTAACTTCACATAGTAAACATTAGCCAGATTGCTAACTAACTCGGACGGCGAACACAGTTGAGCGTTCTCGAACGGGATACGAACATTCCAGAGCCGTTAGATCGATCAACGCGCAACAGTTCCAATCATTCGATCAAGGATCAAACACACAAGAAGAAAGCGAAGGCACGTTTCACCCCGCCGCTTGCCTAAGCGCTAGCTAGCTACCTAAACCCCAAAACATCCCGTATTTAGTGGCTTAAAGTATACAACCTACCGTATCTGAAAGCCCGCACCCCGTTTTCCACCGCATCGGGGATAGTGGCGAGAACAGTAGTGTGTGAAACGCGGCATAACTTGGCAGTATTCAATTGTTAAAGAAAACAACCCTTCTGTCTTGCCCTCTCAACTCCCCAATGGCCATGGTGGTCTCCAATACACTCCAAGCAGAGAGAGAATGCGTGTGTGAGTATGTGACGGTCGGTGTGTGCTAGTACAGAGTGTATGTTTAACAGCGCCTCGTCCGTTCTGAACGACACACTACACCCGGAACGAGGAGAACGTTGGAATGTCCCGTGGAGCGAATGTTCAGAACATTGCCAATAAAAAAACAATAAGAAACCAAATATTATGTAGGTATTGAATTGACTCAATTAAGAAAAACATGATGGGTAATGGTACAGAATATTGGTTAAACTGTTGGGTTATTCAGGAAAGATTAAGAAGACAAATTATATCTCAATCATGAAAAATAACGTGTCTGTCCTCGTACAGGAAAGGGCTATAAGGTACTTTTAAGAAATTATCAATTTGGCTACACAATGAATACATTACATTCACATTTACGTCATTTAGCAGACGCTCTTATCCAGAGCGACATTGATGACACCCGTTGCATTACATATGAGATAGAATGGCAAGAAAATAACCAAGCAATTACAAACGACTGATCAATAAGCAGAATCAGAATCAATACTTTTCTTGCAATGTGAACAGAATGGCAAAATAATAGAATGATGTAGCCTAACGTGCAGCTTTGAACGATCATAGGGTCCAACGTCCGCTACAAAAAAAATAAGAAAAAAATCCTAAATGACAGCATGCGCTCAGTAAAAAACAGCCAGGTAGACTAACCTAAAGCAAAATTAGCCTATTGTCTTCGATTCAAAAAAATAAAATAAAGAGAATCCCTAAAATTAAATAGACAAAAGAAAACCAGAAACAACAGCCCAAAACACAGACATTATATAAACGAAGAAATCTGTATCTATCTACCTTCCTGCTGTTGCTGCTCTGGTCGCCTCGCGCAGAACCCATCTCCAGAGTGACTGACAGCAGGACAGCGCGAGAGCATGCTGCCGACAGCCGAGCTGTCAGTCACGCGCCTGTAGTCAGTAAGTCAGGCATCGACCTGTGGAGAGAAGGGAGGGAGAGGGAGGGAGAGAGAGACCGAAAAGGAAGGAGGGAGACTCAATAGTAAAACCAAGTCATTATACTCATAGTTACTATTCCAGTGCAATCAACCATAGACTATGGATTCAAACATATAAATAGAATAGAATTCTAGTTAACTATAGCCTATGTATTCAAAATATAGAAATATCATAGAATTCTAGTTATATGTATTCAAATAGGTCTATGTTTGACAAATTCCTATTATAGCAAAAAAAGTCAATCATTCTCACCTTGAAACAGCTACACCCAAGTATCCTGTATGATCTGCCACTCCTCTCCAGTGGGTGCTGTTCCTCCCATTCCCAGACCTGCAGGTGGACCACCAGGCCAGCAGGGGGGGCGCTGCTCTGTCCATACAGGTAACAGAGGAGGGGTTCCACACCTGGCTGCTGCTAGGTCCTCTCTCCATACCGCCCTGGAGAGAGAAAGAGAGTTTATTTCACTTTTGTTTACTATCTACTTCACTTGCTTTGGCAATGTTAACATATGTTTCCCATGCCAATAAAGCCCTTACATTGAATTGAATTGAGAGAGAGAGATAGACAGAGGGGGGTTCAAACAGGTGTCTCTATTGGGGAGGGAGGAGAGAGAAAGGGGGAGAGAGGAGGGAGGGAGAGAGAGGGGGTAGAGAGAGACAGAGAGAGAGGGCGGTCAAGCAGGTAGCTTAACTATTGGGGAAGGAGATCGATAGGGAGAGATAATTGGGATTGGAATTTCGTATTGGGGAAGGGAGAGAACAGCGGAGAGAGACCGACAGACTCCAACTACTGTAGTCCAGACTAGAGCCATATCTCTGTCTAGGTAAAGTCTATATAACTCTGCTGTAGTCCAGACTAGAGCCATATCTCTGTCTGGGTAAAGTATATATAACTCTGCTGTAGTCCAGACTAGAGCCATATCTCTGTCTAGGTAAAATCTATATAACTCTGCTGTAGTCGAGACTAGAGCCATATCTCTGTCTAGGTAAAGTCTATATAACTCTGCTGTAGTCCAGATTAGAGCCATATCTCTGTCTGGGTAAAGTCTATATAACTCTGCTGTAGTCGAGACTAGAGCCATATCTCTGTCTAGGTAAAGTCTACATAACTCAGCTGTAGTCGAGACTAGAGCCATATCTCTGTCTGGGTAAAGTCTATATAACTCTCCTGTAGTCGAGACTAGAGCCATATCTCTGTCTAGGTAAAGTCTATATAACTCTGCTGTAGTCCAGACTAGAGCCATATCTCTGTCTAGGTAAAGTCTATATAACTCTGCTGTAGTCCAGACTAGAGCCATATCTCTGTCTAGGTAAACTCTATATAACTCTGCTGTAGTCCAGACTAGAGCCATATCTCTGTCTGGGTAAAGTCTATATAACTCTGCTGTAGTCCAGACTAGAGCCATATCTCTGTCTAGGTAAAGTCTATATAACTCTGCTGTAGTCCAGACTAGAGCCATATCTCTGTCTAGGTAAAGTCTATATAACCCTGCTGTAGTCCAGACTAGAGCCATATCTCTGTCTAGGTAAAGTCTATATAACTATACTGTAGTCGAGACTAGAGCCATATCTCTGTCTAGGTAAAGTCTACAAAACTCTGCTGTAGTCGAGACTAGAGCCATATCTCTGTCTGGGTAAAGTCTATATAACTCTGCAGTAGTTCAGACTAGAGCCATATCTCTGTCTAGGTAAAGTCTATATAACTCTGCTGTAGTCCAGACTAGAGCCATATCTCTGTCTAGGTAAAGTCTATATAACTCTGCTGTAGTCCAGACTAGAGCCATGTTTCTGTCTAGGTAAAGTCTATATAACTCTGCTGTAGTCCAGACTAGAGCCATATCACTGTCTAGGTAAACTCTATATAACTCTGCTGTAGTCAAGACTAGAGCCATATCTCTGTCTGGGTAAAGTCTATATAACTCTGCTGTAGTCCAGACTAGAGCCATATCTGTGTCTAGGTAAAGTCTATATAACTCTGCTGTAGTCCAGACTAGAGCCATATCTCTGTCTAGGTAAAGTATATATAACTCTGCTGTAGTCCAGACTAGAGCCATAACTCTGTCTAGGTAAAGTCTATATAACTCTGCTGTAGTCCAGACTAGAGCCATATCTCTGTCTGGGTAAAGTCTATATAACTCTGCTGTAGTCCAGACTAGAGCCATATCTCTGTCTAGGTAAAGTCTATATAACTCTGCTGTAGTCCAGACTAGAGCCATATCTCTTTCTAGGTAAAGTATATATAACTCTGCTGTAGTCCAGACTAGAGCCATAACTCTGTCTAGGTAAAGTATATATAACTCTGCTGTAGTCGAGATTAGAGCCATAACTCTGTCTGGGTAAAGTCTATATAACTCTTCTGTAGTCCAGACTAGAGCCATATCTCTGTCTGGGTAAAGTCTATATAACTCTGCTGTAGTCCAGACTAGAGCCATATCTCTGTCTGGGTAAAGTCTATATAACTCTGCTGTAGTCCAGACTAGAGCCATATCTCTGTCTAGGTAAAGTCTATATAACTCTGCTGTAGTCCAGACTAGAGCCATATCTCTGTCTAGGTAAAGTATATATAACTCTGCTGTAGTCCAGACTAGAGCCATAACTCTGTCTAGGTAAAGTCTATATAACTCTGCTGTAGTCCAGACTAGAGCCATATCTCAGTCTGGGTAAAGTCTATATAACTCTGCTGTAGTCCAGACTAGAGCCATATCTCTGTCTAGGTAAAGTCTATATAACTCTGCTGTAGTCCAGACTAGAGCCATATCTCTGTCTAGGTAAAGTATATATAACTCTGCTGTAGTCCAGACTAGAGCCATAACTCTGTCTAGGTAAAGTATATATAACTATGCTGTAGTCCAGACTAGAGCCATATCTCTGTCTAGGTAAAGTCTATATAACTCTACTGTAGTCGAGACTAGAGCCATATCTCTGTCTAGGTAAAGTCTATATAACTCTGCTGTAGTCGAGACTAGAGCCATATCTCTGTCTGTGTAAAGTCTATATAACTCTGCTGTAGTCGAGACTAGAGCCATATCTCTGTCTAGGTAAAGTCTATATAACTCTGCTGTAGTCCAGATTAGAGCCATATCTCTGTCTGGGTAAAGTCTATATAACTCTGCTGTAGTCCAGACTAGAGCCATATCTCTGTCTAGGTAAAGTCTATATAACTCTGCTGTAGTCCAGACTAGAGCCATATCTCTGTCTGGGTAAAGTCTATATAACTCTGCTGTAGTCCAGACTAGAGCCATATCTCTGTCTGGGTAAAGTCTATATAACTCTACTGTAGTCCAGACTAGAGCCATATCTCTGTCTGGGTAAAGTCTATATAACTCTACTGTAGTCCAGACTAGAGCCATATCTCTGTCTAGGTAAAGTCTATATAACTCTACTGTAGTCCAGACTAGAGCCATATCTCTGTCTAGGTAAAGTCTATATAACTCTGCTGTAGTCCAGACTAGAGCCATATCTCTGTCTGGGTAAAGTCTATATAACTCTGCTGTAGTCCAGACTAGAGCCATATCTCTGTCTGGGTAAAGTCTATATAACTCTGCTGTAGTCCAGACTAGAGCCATATCTCAGTCTGGGTAAAGTCTATATAACTCTGCTGTAGTCCAGACTAGAGCCATATCTCAGTCTGGGTAAAGTCTATATAACTCTGCTGTAGTCCAGACTAGAGCCATATCTCTGTCTGGGTAAAGTCTATATAACTCTGCTGTAGTCCAGACTAGAGCCATATCACTGTCTAGGTAAAGTCTATATAACTCTGCTGTAGTCCAGACTAGAGCCATATCTCTGTCTGGGTAAAGTCTATATAACTCTGCTGTAGTCCAGACTAGAGCCATATCTCTGTCTAGGTAAAGTCTATATAACTCTGCTGTAGTCCAGACTAGAGCCATATCTCTGTCTAGGTAAAGTCTATATAACTCTGCTGTAGTCCAGACTAGAGCCATATCTCTGTCTAGGTAAAGTCTATATAACTCTGCTGTAGTCCAGACTAGAGCCATATCTCTGTCTAGGTAAAGTCTATATAACTCTGCTGTAGTCGAGATTAGAGCCATATCTCTGTCTGGGTAAAGTCTATATAACTCTTCTGTAGTCCAGACTAGAGCCATATCTCTGTCTGGGTAAAGTCTATATAACTCTGCTGTAGTCCAGACTAGAGCCATATCTCTGTCTGGGTAAAGTCTATATAACTCTGCTGTAGTCCAGACTACAGCCATATCTCAGTCTGGGTAAAGTCTATATAACTCTGCTGTAGTCCAGACTAGAGCCATATCTCTGTCTGGGTAAAGTCTATATAACTCTGCTGTAGTCCAGACTAGAGCCATATCTCTGTCTAGGTAAAGTCTACATAACTCTGCTGTAGTCCAGACTAGAGCCATATCTCTGTCTAGGTAAAGTCTATATAACTCTGCTGTAGTCCAGACTAGAGCCATATCTCTGTCTAGGTAAAGTCTATATAACTCTGCTGTAGTTGAGATTAGAGCCATATCTCTGTCTGGGTAAAGTCTATATACAGTGGGGGAAAAAAGTATTTAGTCAGCCACCAATTGTGCAAGTTCTCCCACTTAAAAAGATGAGAGAGGCCTGTAATTTTCATCATAGGTACACGTCAACTATGACAGACAAAATTAGAAAAAAATATCCAGAAAATCACATTGTAGGATTTTTTATGAATTTATTTGCAAATTATGGTGGAAAATAAGTATTTGGTCAATAACAAAAGTTTCTCAATACTTTGTTATATACCCTTTGTTGGCAATGACACAGGTCAAACGTTTTCTGTAAGTCTTCACAAGGTTTTCACACACTGTTGCTGGTATTTTGGCCCATTCCTCCATGCAGATCTCCTCTAGAGCAGTGATGTTTTGGGGCTGTCGCTGGGCAACACGGACTTTCAACTCCCTCCAAAGATTTTCTATGGGGATGAGATCTGGAGACTGGCTAGGCCACTCCAGGACCTTGAAATGCTTCTTACGAAGCCACTCCTTCGTTGCCCGTGCGGTGTGTTTGGGATCATTGTCATGCTGAAAGACCCAGACACGTTTCATCTTCAATGCCCTTGCTGATGGAAGGATGTTTTCACTCAAAA